>NC_090067.1:12549255-12769255 GCF_038355195.1 Osmerus mordax
ATTAACATGGAGGCCTTCCCAAATGACAACGATTTAGCCTGGCGACCAATGGGCTTGGATGAGAGGGTGCACCCACCACAGCCCCTATACCCCATCACACAACGCCCCTGCCCGCCTTCCCAACAGACTGTTTGAACCTTGGGCCTCCTCATTCTCTCCGCCCCTTCAGACCAGCGCCATCCAGACCAACCCATTAAGATACTCTTACAATGAATTCAAGGCCATCACACAGACTACCAGCCCCATTATACTGCTGGAAAGTTTCAGAAATATTTCCCTATTGATTTTGCTGTGGGAGGTTAGCAGGGGGTGGAGGGGGGGGGGGGCGGGGTGGAGTCAAGACATGAGGAAGGATCTTTTTACCCGTCGGAGCCAGACAGCTGGAGCCAGCTTGGGCGGAGGAGGGGTGGGGAGGGGGGAGGAGGGGTGGGGAGGGGTGGGGTGGGGAGGGGTGTGGCATGTCTCAGAGCACAGATAGGGATGCACGAGAGAGCATTAATAACAGCTCTGTTGTCGTCCGCACACACACAGTCCAGACCGGTCAGGGTGTGTGTGTGAGGGTGTGTGTGTGTGTGTGAGGGTGGGACCAGCACCCCCCTTTGGTTGTGCACTGTAATAAAGGGTTTGGATGTGTGGGTAGGAGGAAATATATTGTTATATAGTGTATATATAGTACACTATAGGAGTTATTTAGTTATATAGGAGTGTTATATAGAGTGAATGGTATTAAAACATGGAGAAGTGTGGCAATGTTTATTTATATTTTCACAAAGAAAGATAATTTGGGGATTAAAAGGCACATAAACAGACAAGTTATGTTTAGTCTATCACTGTACTATCTCGACCAGAATTATTTCAGATATTCGCTTCTTCCTTTAATTATTTTAAGTTTATCAGAACATCTCATAATCATTTTGAACACAAATGAAAGACATCATTCAATGACTCCAAAAAACAAAATGTCTTCAGGTTTCTAACCAAACAGCACTGGAGACAGACCCAGAGCAACGAGTCAGAGTTATTAAAGAGCCAACTTTAACCCTCCCTCAAAACCAACATCATCGCAGAGACATTAAGTTAACAAAGTAAAAAAAAAAAGGTCTAAAAAAACAGCTGTGAAAAAAGGAAAAAAAATGACAGTTATCTACTCATTCCTAAATGTGCCTTTTGTATAACAGTAATCATCATATTTCATGCTGTCATTTTCTATTTAATTGCTCAACCCCAGCGGTACGCTTCCCAGCATGCATTTCTTCCCTACTGAGCACAGTTCAGACGAGAAGGAGGCACACCGCTCGGACGGACGTGAGCTCTCGTTTTAGGGAACCACGGCAGGAGTCTTTGACAACTTAATTTTTCGCAATTATGCCATTCCCTGAGCAAAGCGGCATAACAAGACCTCCAGAACATTCCTCAGTGTGCACACGGTGATGTATGGTCAATTACGACCGGGGCTGGATGCTCGGAGCGCGTTTACACCCAGTTCACACCCGTTGTTGTCGCGTGTGTTTGATGTGACTGCAACCTACAACAACCTACACAACCGCAAAACTATTTGTCAAGCTTTCAGTAAAAATGATCTCAGTTTCCTGTATCCACTACTGTAAAGATGAACGATGATAGCATTATCGAGCCACATGTTTAATTCATGGTATCCTACTAATGAACACACAGTAGAAGTCTGTGCTCCTCTTTTACACGATATGATGCAGAGAGAGAAATCTCTTTTCCCCGTCCCCAGAGTCAGCTTTTGTGCATACACTGAGCTAATGCGAAAAATATCCTTTTCTTTAAAACTAACATGTAACATGTCCTAACTCAGCATTGCAGGAGAGGGGGCATCAAGTTGGCTTGAAAGTGAGACCACAGTTGACCACTTCTGTGACTTTGGAATTAAGTCTCAACTCAAGGTAGATTTAAGAGTGATTTCCATACAATATCTCTATAATTATCACCTCAACAAGCAATTAAGAGTATTTTCCCTGCCTGTTTTCATCCAGCTCAAAGGCTTCGTCTGACTGCTCCAAGGCCCACAGCACCATTAGCCCATTATAATCCACACAACCCCCCCATGAAATCATAATTTTACATTATAGAGAGTTTTCTCTCAACACTTCAAGTTGCTTCCACATCCTTCAACCCCACATGGATTTGCCCGGTAGCAGAAACACTTCTGGAAGACCAAAAAAAAAAAAAAAAAAAAAAAAAAAAAAGAATAATAAGAGGTTTTTCCCTGGAGACTTTTCTTACATTCGCTGCTTTTCCCCCAGACCCGGTTGAAAGCAGCATCCCGCTAACGCAGTTTAAGATGCTAACGCTGTGGCATTAACATGTGGCCGGCGCTAGCGCCCTCTCATCCGCACCCGAGGATTCCTGCCTCTGAAACACTTGCAGAGCGGTTTCGCTGACAGGCAGCGCTTGGCTTTCTAGTTAATTAAAGGGAAAAACATGGCCTTAACTGGTGCATGGTCGCGCCCAGCCTGCATAATGGGAGATAATTAACTTCTCCTCATCGCTGCTTACTTCAAAGGGCTGGTTTTGAGTGAGCCCTGCACACACACACACACACACACCCAATGTGTGTGTGCGCACGTAGACACTTGGAAGTGAAATCTTCGGAACATTGGAATAAATGCGTTTTCTTCGTTTTTTGTTCACACACAGAGAGAGAGAGAGAGAGAGAGAGAGAGAGAGAGAGAGAGAGAGAGAGAGGAGAGAAGGGAGGAGTGTCTGTGTTGCTGTAATCACTATAAGACTCTTCAGGAGTTCTCTCTTTAACACACAAACACACGTCCCAACTCACAGAAAGGAAATCTTTGTACATCAGGAAGCATGGTTCACACTGCATACACTGCCTCACTCTCTCACAGAAACACACAGACACACACAGCCTACTCTACGACCCTCCTGTCTTCCTTACACCAGTTATTCCCTGCTCTCACTTTTACTACAGACATTTGTATTTTTAGCATTAGAATGAATTAGTATTAGAACTACAACTAGTACACTGCATTCTGCACCTGGATGTTCATCAATACAAACAAATAAATACAAAAATACAGATTCATAATTACTTAAAGGTTACTCCTGTGTTTTATCTTGTATATCCTGCTTTCCTGCAGAAGCGCGAGTGTGAGGATTTTCCCTGTTATGACCCCGTATTGTGGTAAGCATGTGTGACAATCTTTTCTGTTGAACCCTTTTGGACCTAATCAATCAGATGTTCAAGCCGTCCCTGAAGTGACCCACTAACACGCTCAGTCCACATGTCCTCTCTCCACCTCCTCTCGTCCGTGCGCGACACATTCGGAAAGTCAGTCTTTTCAGTCGCGTCCCCCACACCCCTACCCCCACCACCCATCCTGGTCGAGTCCCAAACACGGTTAAGGCTTCCTGAACGCTGACATCTGCCACATGCGCTTGGCGGCGGCGGCAGAGGTGGGCCCGATATCCAGAGGGACAGCGCTTCTCCCAGTTACCGTGACCGCTCCAGCTGTGAGGCAGGCGGCCGACGAGGCCCAACCTAATCGGACTGATGGCTGGGCTCTGTTTGCCTTTTGCTGTTATTTATTCATGTATTTATTCTTCCTGTCGTTTGCACCGTTCCATCCCTCCTCTTCCTCCTCCTCCTCTTCCTCCTCTTGCCTGGAAGTGCAAAGGAAGAAGCAACATCTTGTCACATCAGGTGTGTCACACCCTCGCCCCCTCCTTTCCCTCCTCCTCCTCCTCCCTTTTTCCCCCCTGCATGTGATGAAAGGAACAATAGTCTGTTTTATCTCACACTAAGTACGCACGCATGTTCCTTGAACACTCAATGTCAGGTTACATGGTAGTGGAACTGTGAATCTCGTTGTAACTGTATGTTGCAACTGTGATAAAACTCCCAGAGATTTTGACTCATGAATACATTTCCAGGAAGATAGGATTTGTTCCAGGTCCTTCTGTCTGCACCAATTGGCTGTTAGGAATGTTGACCTTTGTCCAACGTGGCGGCCATGATGGCAGATGACTGTGAGGCTGGTGGCTGGGAGGGGGAGGGAGGGATGGAGGGAGGGATGGAGGGGGAGTAGGGAATGGAGGGATGGAGGGGGTGGGGAGGAAGGGGTGAAGGGGTTAAGACGACAGGGGATGGGGGAAGGGGTGGGAGAATGTGTTCAGTGAGGGAGGGAGGGGGTCAAAGATGGGGGTGGAGTGTCCAGAGTCCTGAGACTAGTGAAGGAGCAGATTTAACTCAAAGCCAACAATGTGTGGACACCTCTCTCACACCATCACCCACATGCTCGCACACACGCTCGCACACACACACACCCACCCACCCCCCACCCCCCACGGTGGGCAGTTGCCACATCGCAGGGGTCCCTGGACAGATTGGATTTACATGTGTGCTAATTAGAGTGGAAGAAATGATTGGCTGCTCGCGACATTGCAGTAAAGGGCCCAGATGAACACACAGACACACATCGCCGTGGCGGACTGTAATTCACACGGGCGTGCTGCATCACACTTCTGTGAGGTCCGGGTCTGTCTCCTCAGACGCACACAATGTCAAACACCCTCACACACCCTCACACACCCTCACACCCCCTCACACCCCTCGCACCCCTCGCACCACTGCTACTCTCCCCCGGTGTGGGCGCTCGTATGTCTGTGTGTGTGTGCGATGTGTGTGTTTGTATTTTGTATAGTGTGTGTAGGGAGTCAGGTGGCTGAGCGGTTAGGGAAGCGGGCTAGTAATCAGAAGGTTGCCGGTTCGATTCCTGGCCGTGCAAATGACGTTGTGTCCTTGGGCAAGGCACTTCACCCTACTTGCCTCGGGGAGAATGTCCCTGTACTTACTGTAAGACACTCTGGATAAGAGCGTCTACTAAATGTAAATGTAGTGTGTGTGTGTGTGTGTGTGTGTGTGTGTGTGTGTGTGTGTGTGTGTGTGTGTGTGTGTGTGTGTGTGTGTGTGTGTGTGATTGCGTGCGTGCATGTGTGGTGTCTGTGGGCACTTGCATGTGTGTGTCAGACTGGTCACCACTGGGACCCCCACAGACTCTCCCTATAGCAGCGCAGAGTTAAATCAACACAGGTCTTGCAATAACAATTCATCCATTGGTATTCCTGTTGCAGTGTTCCCATGTCTGTGACTGGAGATCACTTCTGGCAGAACCAGAAGCTTGACACTGTTCTTCTCATCTAACATACAGTCACGTTCCTTTAGTTTATCAGTGAATGAGTGGGACTAATGCACAAATATACAGCTAATACACAACTGGTCTGTTTATTTGTGTTGTCATGTAGTCTGTCAGAGCAGTCTAGTTTTGCAGTGGTCATGTGCACGTGTGAGACGTTTGCACGTCGTTTGCTGGTAGCTACATTTAAACCAAGGCACCATTTTTAGGAGGTCGATTTTTTGTTAAGCTGTTAGTGAAGAAACTCCCCTCCAAGACAGAATACTCCCCACTGTGTTCTGTCCTGCCGAGGTTGGCTTTCAACCGTGACCTTGGACATTCAGACCTGCTTCTCTGAAACATACTTAGGCTCAACATGACCACTGCCAACAGAACTGCAGTTCACTGCGGGTTGTTCAGGGCTGTTGGCAGACGGCAAATATTTGACCACATCATGTAGGGATCAGTGGGATCTGGATGTTAGACAGCAACAACCTGTTGGGAAAATATTGGAGGTAAGCTTATACTAACAATAAGTATACACAGACAAACTATCATGTGACCATTAACATTCTATAACATACCTGGTACAAACACAGAGACACATCTGGCTCCAAAATGTTTTATTTAGGGACAGCCGAATGAGGAATGCATCGCATTTTTGATTAGCAGATTGCTACCCAATGTGAGATGACAACTGGGTTTATAAAAAATGAAGATGTCTGACTTCATTTACATTGTGAATATGACACACACACACACAATAACTAACACAAGTTCTCAATTGGGTTTGAGAACTATTCGAAAACAACTCTCTGTGCAGCTGTAAAGAACCCGTTGTCTTTCCTTCTCTTCCTCAGTAAGAGAGATAACTGAGCACTGGAGCCAGAGAACGAGAGGAGCAGAGAGAAGGAGTCAAACTTCAAATCAAACATTACAGCATAATCACAGTTCTTCTGATGTTCATCTTTCAAGTGTATCAAAGCAGAGCGAGACAGAAAGACAAAGACTAAGAGAAAGAAAGAGAGAGAGAGAGAGAGAAAGAAAGAAAGAAAGAAAGAAAGAAAGAAAGAAAGAAAGAAAGAAAGAAAGAGAGAGAGAAAGAGAGAAAGAAAGGGAGAGACGGAGAAATGGATGTCAAACGTCTAGAATAATCTATTTCAAATGGAACAGAAGATTGTTTCCAATTTCGCCCCACCACCAATGATTCCTAGCTATCTAGAACCCTTCTGGAAAACGAAATCATCCAATTTGGCGAAACAGAGAGAAGGGCGAAAATACATCTGAAGCCCCAATTACGAGTAATTACTGCTTTTCACTTTCAACATGGCGAAATGATTTGATTCCTTTTAGGTGGTGGTCTGGTTCAGCTCAACACAGACAACCACCTCTGTACTGAGTCAGGCTGATGAGGAGGCTGTGGGGGATCTCAGGGAGGAAGAGAGAGGGGGAGGAGGGGGGATGGGGGGAGAGGCGGGTACGTGGCCATAAATCATAAAGGTGGTATTGAGACTAAACGACTGTGCGTGCCTCACCAGTCGTTCACCATGACCCACATTAGGGACCGTAAAATAAACAAAGCTTTGAGGTGTTGGAGTGGACTGTGTGTGTGTGTGTGTGCAGGTGTGTGTGCAGGTGCGTGTGTTTGTGTGTGTGTGTGTGTGTGTGTGTGTTCAGCTGGCAGTCCAACAAGGGAAAGCAGCTTTTTCACCACACACCAGACTTACTTGGACTACACAGTTTGGGAATGAGAATGTGTCCTCAAATTGATCAAACGTGTGGGCCATAGTAACGAGAAAAAGCATTTATGTTCAGATTCACCTTTCTTGTTCGCCAAAAGCTGGAGGACGTTTTCAAACAAGTTTTACGACTTTCTTTCTGTTTACTTCAGTGTCCTCTCTTAATCTGAGACAGATGTTTCTGTTCAAAAACATAAAAATAAAAATGTATAAATGAAGGAATAAATGAGAACCTGAGGCAAAAGATTCTTGAGCCAGTCGCGTTTCTTTCGTCGTTCGGCTTCCAAGCGGAAAAAGAGCATTATTAAATCTAATCTAAATGTTTTTAAATGAGAGCTTATTACATTTTCATTCGACTTTTCTCCACAATCGGAAGTGTGCTTAACATATACAGATTTTGAACATTTACATACTTGTAGACAACTGTAATATCTGTAATTATGCTTGTATTTAAGTATACTTTAAGTACACAATTCTCATTTCCTTTTACCTTTCATTGTTCGTAACACGTTAGAGTTGGTTTCTGAAACAATATTTCCTTTTTCAACGTAGCGTAACAGTCCAGTACAAAATGGCTTCCCCACAGGGTTAAAGATGCCCTGCATACAGGAACGTGATGAGACTGACATTCAAGTTGGGAGGATTTACATCTCAATCATTTTCCAAACAAACACCTGTTTTGTCCGCCTGGCCTTTTCCTGCAGCGTCAGACGGGCCCTGCGCTGAGGAGAAGGGCCGTCAGAGGACACAACACAACAAATCGACAAATAAGAGACAGTTTGTCACCTGCTGAAGAAGCGGGGGATAAAAGCTACATTGTTGTGAAGGTCAGGTGACCCTCTCACACCTCCAACCACAACAAAGCCCACGAGTGTAAGGACGTATAGAACTAGTCTCTGCTCTGAAACATCTTTCAACTCTTCCCCCTCTCTCCCCCCCCCCCCACCTCCCACACACCCGCCCGCACATACACACTCTACCGACCGAGCACGCTCACCGTAAACGTGTTCACGCACACACACATTCACATGCCTCGCCAGAAGCATGGACGTTCTAAATATCCACGTTACACAAATATGGTTCCAATCCGCCAGGGCTGTTTGATGGCCTGCACTCACACATGACTCACATGACAACACATTGATTTTTCCTCTCTCTCTTCTCTCCCAGCTCTGTCAGGGAGCGCGAAGAAATCCATTAGGCCGACACTTCTGGTTTCCTTTGAGTGACAGCCCTTCACGGCCCAGGCTTTTCTGCTGGCCGCTTGACTGGCAGCCTGACAGTTAAACAAGCCCTCCAGTTGCTATAATAGTTTAAAACACTTTCAATTACCCGAGTCAAACAAATCCTGGAGATGAGCGCTTGGGTGCTTCTCACCAAGAGATCCCCGCGTGTCGACGGCGCTCCTGTGTACAGTCCTGGTCGTGTTATTCCACAGGAGGCTGTCTGAAGGGGGCAGAGACAAGACTGAATCCTCAGACAAGTGAGATGTGTGTCCAGCCTGTGCGGCTGTCAGAGGAAAGAAATGATCCTCACTTCTAACCCTGATAGGGTACTGAGTAGCACAGGGTCCATTTTTGAGAGTGTGTGTGTGTGTGCACATGTGTGTGCGTGTGTGTGTGAGGGGAGGGGGTGTACAGTATGTATATGTGTTTGTGTGTGCATGTGTGTGTATGTGTGTGTGTGGGTGTATGCGTGCATGTGTGTGCATGCATGTGTGTGTGTGTGTGTATGTGTGTGTGTTTCGTACCCAGAGGTTTGAGCAACTGAGAAATTTGCAAACTGTTTTTCCAGACTGCGCTGGGTTTACAGATGTCTTTCTCAACAGAATGACGACAACCAATCTAACTACCTGCCTGTCTTATCTACCTGTCTATCTACCTGTCTATCTACCTGTCTATCTACCTGCCTGTCTCCAGGTATCTCCCTGTCCCTTTTCTGACAAAGATTCGGACTGGGACCACAAACACGTGAATGCTTTACTGAATATGTCCAAACAATTTATAATCAAACCAAAATAATAACTTAGCCTAATGCAAAAATAATGTTGTCCTAAATACATTAGCTAGTAAATAACATTTACAAAGCCATATATTTCGTTTAAAATGTTTCCGTGAATAGTTTTCTCAGCTATTTCTCTGGTGAATATGATTCGTGCTGTAATTCCTAACAATCAGAAGAGTTTAAAAAAACATTTTTAAATGTGTTATGTGCTGGTGTTTGCCGTTTTCACAGAGCTGAATAATTTGGGGTGAAAACTTCTTGTCTTATTCATTTCCCCAGCAGCTAGCATGCTAATGATGCCCTATGACGGAATAAATTAAAAGAAGCCAGCACTTGATTAGCAGACGGAGATGAGTTGAAGCTTTTTTATATGAAAAAAAAACAAGCGGCTTCCATAGTGCATGAGCTGCATTCCACTCCTCACTGTGCGTCATGGAGATGTGTTCACATGGCGGTCTTATAATACGTAAGTAAATATGCCGTTGACTAATGATGACGTTCTCGCAGTTTTAACCGCGGATGTAGACGAGGAGGAGAACGTGGGGTTTGGGAACGTTTCCTAACGGTAGAAGCTGCAGTCAAGGAAATCGGTTGTTTCCTGAGTGAACTAGATCTCCATTCTCCGCGTATTACTATCAACGGCAAAGCAATGGGGAATTTGCAATTCTGAAAGACTTAAAAAAAGGTCAAAGTGAGAATGTACTTCCACGTCAGATACAAAGTTGCCCAATAGTTTGGGTCCACTCCACAGTACGGGCATTTAGGATCATTGCAAAACAACTGCATCTATTTGCAACCACACTGAATTAGGTCATCGATGATCTCTAAATGTCTAAATAATATGAAAGATGTTATTTAAACAAATAGATGGAATTTATATTTATTTTGCCTGACTTTACAGTGAGCACTTTCTGCAGGACTCAGAGTTCCTGTGTAAAGTTACCAGTTGTTCCCAGTCCCAGTTTGGATGTATAACGCTCGACTCATGAGCTCATCACCCGTCTACAGCTCCTTGTTGTGTTGTACATTACAGTCATTGTTTTAAAACTTGTAAGGGCATTTCTGCTTCTTTTTTTTTTACATAGACAGCGAAGACTGACAGGAGATGTGGGGAGAGGAGAGGACATACCGGAAGTGCCCCGAGCGGAAATCAAACCCAGTAAAGCCTCAACCTACTTACATTTACATTTAGCAGACGCTCTTATCCAGAGCGACTTACAGTAAGTACAGGGACATTCCCCCAAGGCAAGTAGGGTGAAGTGCCCTGCCCTGCCCTGACACAACGTAATTTCGCACGGCCGGGAATCGAACCAGCGACCTTCTGATTACTAGCCCGATTCTCTAACCGCTCAGCCACCTGACTCCCTACTTGGTACACGCCTAAACCTTTTGAGTCCTCGTGTTACAGTCAATCTGGTTCTGTCATGGTTTGTGATACATCGACACATTCAGAGTAACTCTGCACTGTTTTAGTTTCTCTGTGGATTATCTGGTGTCTTCTGCAGCACCTTGGGCCCCGGCCACAATAACAATCCCTCCGTCTCCACGGAAACACGAGACACACGCCGACAAAACAGTGAAGTCACTCTGTGCTGCGTCCTTGATGTCTCTTAAACATGCACGAGGGGCGAAGCGAGAGGGAGAGAGAGAGAGAGAGAGAGAGAGAGAGAGAGAGAGAGAGAGAGAGAGAGAGAGAGAGAGAGAGAGAGAGAGAGAGAGAGGAGAGAGAGAGGGAGGGAGAGGGAGGGAGGGAGGGAGGGAAGGGGAGGGAGAGAGGGAGGGCTAATGACACACAGAGTCAGTCGGACTGATGCAGGTCTCTGGAGGGAAGGGTCACAGAGGAACCAGCGGTTTCCAGCGACTTCAGACCTCTTTTGCTCATGTGTAATGCAGCGTAACACTGTGCAGGTGTAGACCGGAGCGATTACAGCTCACACAATAGCATCTTCTCCGAGGTGAACAGCAGAGGAGGAGAACTCAACAGATGCTCTCGTGGGCTAGCAGATGCACGGGCGCAAACACACACACACACACACCGGACACGCGGAGTATAATGTTGTAGAATTCTCTGAGAGCACATGTTTTTGTTTGTGTGGGTGTGTGAGTGAGTGAGAAAGAGAAATGGCAAGAAAGGGAGATTGAAAGAGAGGGAGGACAGATTCATCAAAACCAGAAAGGAAGAATGAAAAAGGGTGTGGTCAGTGTCTGAGGATATGACTCACTAACAGCAGCTGTGCCCTTCAGTGTGTGTCTGAGGTTCTGTATAACGTGTGTGTGAAAGTGTGTGTTTAGGGGTCTGTTTACTGTGCCTGTGAGAGAGATTTCTCTCTGAGAGTGTACGACTCAGGTGCACTTGGGAACAATAACAAATCTATCATGGGCTACAGCTACGGCGTAATACACCCACATAGCTACACCCACATTCAGTCACAAACACAAATCATTTCTCATGACTCTTACCTGCACCAGTTCGGTTTTTCTCTCTCCAAAACAAAACACAAATATCATCTGCAGCGACCAAGTCAAAGCAGAGAGGAGCACAGGCTGAGAGAGGGGACTTGAAGGGAACCGTGTCTCTATCTCTGCCCTCCTCCCTCCAGCTTCCTCCCTCCAGCCTCCTCCCTCCAGCTTCCTCCCTCCAGCCTCCTCCCTCCAGCCTCCTCCCTCCAGCCTCCTCCCTCCAGCCTCCTCCCTCCAGCCTCCGCCCTCCAGCTTCCTCCCTCCAGCCTCCTCCCTCCAGCCTCCTCCCTCCAGCCTCCTCCCTCCAGCCTCCGCCCTCCAGCTTCCTCCCTCCAGCCTCCTCCCTCCAGCCTCCGCCCTCCAGCTTCCTCCCTCCAGCCTCCGCCCTCCAACCTCCTCCCTCCAGCCTCCTCCCTCCAGCCTCCTCCCTCCAGCCTCCTCTCTTTGTCCAGGTCAATATTCTCAGGCGCCACGGCAACACAACCCCAGGACGCCGCAACGTAATGTGACCCCCGCCGCGCACACACACACACACACACATACATTCAACTGCCTCTAAACTCCACCACACACACAACTAGATCCTGCACACACCACACACAGACAGACCTTCACCCCCACACACACACACACACACACACACACAACTACCCCTCCCACCCCCCAAACCCTCCTTCTCCTCCCCTCGTGCACTAGTGAGCCTTTAACAACACTTATTGATTTTTTCAGATGAGGATCTTGCGGGTGTTTAATCTAACAACCCTAGCCTCCTTCAGGGGAACACGGGCTCACGGTCATGTCCATTGATCAGCTAGGTCAACGCTGCAACTGCCGTTTGCGTAAGGATCTCCTCAGCTGTTGTCGTTCACAGAGCACGTAGAAAAATATCTACAGACGCAGGATAACTCTGTGTTTGCACCGTGAACGGGAAGCTTATGTTTTGGATTGATTACTTTTTTGAGAGGATAAGATTCTTCCTCACTGTGAACTCTCAAGACCTGTTTTGAGTTTTGAAACAGGGGAAGAGTTGCATTTGTGTTGTGCTGAAGAGGTCGATTTCTCTGTTATTTTCTTAGGATTATACTACATGCTACCCTGCACAAGTTCAGCAAAGCAGTCGTGTTTTCTAAGGATTAATACATTAATTATACATCTAAAGAAGTGGCTGATGTTGTTCCATACACATTATTTCCACAATCAATACCCTGAATTTATTATTTCATAGTGCCTAATTACCATACGGTCGTGGAATATTATTCAAAGTCAACTCAATTTATCTAATTACAACGGGACAGAATTGGGCAGGGAGGGGAGGGGGCGAATATTACACATATCCACCCTCATAAATGGCCAATGTTTTTGTTATTTTGTCACGAGTTGAATAATAAACTCGCAATTATCACTTGGAGGCAGTCTTCAGATTCATCGTCTTCATCAAGCCTCTCGAGTCAACTGCTGTTTACAGGAATTGTGACTTGACCAGCGCTGGGTTTATCAAAACACAAGTGGATGTCTACCCACAAGCCTGTTCTTTGTCTGCCACAAAGAATCTTTAGGCAAGGACACTGCTTTTAAATACTGCCATATGCAAATCCTTGCATGTAATTTGCATTCATAAGTATTTCAAGCCCTCCGTATTTATTGGGTTCTCGGGGCATGCTGATTATTGATTTATGCGCTTTAGGCAATAATATTTCCATATTTGTACGGTTTTAACGATGATAATAATTCCGGGTTGTGTGGGTATACTCTTTGAATTAAATGCTTAATTGTGTCCTCAAAAATACAGGATTTGGGCAGGGGATCCAGACCCTGCTAAAAAAGTGTGTGTGTGTGTGTGTGCCTTTGTGTGTAAGTGTGCACTCAAACACACAGTAATGCTTCCAGTGGCTTTCGCTCCTGTTCTTACTATAGTACCTAATTACTGTCTCCCTGCTTCCAGGCCTTTTCTCCTGTTTCACCTCACAGAGGCAGCAAACAGAGCCAGCAACAGAGGCAGCAACCGAGGCAGCAAACAGAGACTCTGTAGTATAAGATGCACAAAACAGCTCTCCTGATTCAAACCCATCACACTGTCCAGAAGATCTTTCTTCAGCCAGTAAACTTCTCTATGAGATCATTAAATACTCAATAAAATAGAACTGAATAGAATAATAACATTCTCAAAAATAAAATTATATATATATATTTACAATAGCTGCACACAAAACTGTTTCTGTTTAATTCTAGTTGATAAATCATTGAACACTGAGATTGGAAGTGATGCAAACAGACAATGAGTGCAATTAGCATTTTTTTTCCCTATCTGAATTCAACGGATAAAAAGAAGATCAAGGTCAGTTAATATCTGTTCTATATGCATAATTTATGTGGCCAGTACAAAATACCGTACAGATGAAATGTTGCTCATTCACTCAGCTAATTCATTCTAGTTAAGAATCCCAAAGGGTGCCATGTAATCCATCCTGTAACCAGAATGATCTGGCCAGAAAGGACAACTGAAAAAAAGAATTTGTCATAAAGATGCAATATTATGCTGAGGTTAGATGTGTGAGTGTACGTACAAAATATATAAGCTACAATTTGATTTTATTAATAATGTTTTCTTGGCAAATTAAGAATTAATTAAAATGGGGGGAAAAAAATATTACAGCAACATTAATCTGTTAGATAAATTGAATATTAATGCTTTGCTTTAAAACCAATTATGTAAAACAAAGCTTGATATACATCATATTTGTGTCATAGAATCACACAGTATTGGTTTGGTTTTGTGACGCTTTTGTTTACACAACAATCCCAGGCCGGCTAAACCTCAAGGAACATTTTCCTGCTTTGTCTGCTAGGTTATCACTGTGCCTGATTCCCTGATATTATTCATCCACCATACACACGTTTCTGGCTCCAGTGTGTGTGTGTGTGTGTCGGTGTGTCGGTGTGTGTGTGTGTGTTTGTCTTATCTGATCTGACCAGTTTGTGTACACACAACGGTATCACTGGAGATGCATCTTAGTCTAGAAGTGTGAGAGAGAGGGAGAGAGAGACAGAGAGAGAGAGAGAGAGAGACAGAGACAGAGAGAGAGAGGGAGAGACAGAGACAGAAAGAGAGGCACAGATTCCCAGATCCAGAGGGAGATAGCATGAACACAGTGGAATCAAGCCTGGATCGTTCTCAGAGATCGCAGCAGAGAGACATGGCTAGAGAACATGCAAACACATGAAGAGCCAGGTCATCCTTCATCCCCTATCTGGTCCGCTTGACTGTATATATTTCAAACAGACGTATACAAAGTGTTTTACTTTCACATTTACCATTCACAGGAGCCCCTAAACTACCAGAGGTACACTGATGCATTAGCTATGTGAATAAAGTGTGTGGGGAACTGCATGTAAACTGCACTTCAACCATGTGTACCAGTACATCATGAAACACGCTCACGCAAAAACACACACACACACTCACCACGGGTCCTCATTATCAGCCAGGCTAATAATACCCCCCACCTCTGCTCTCCATTAGCCTGGCGAAGGGGACTTATTAGGGCCTAGACGTTGTCCTTGTTGTAATTGCCCTCCCGGCCCACCCTCTCTCCTGGTGCAGGACCGGGGGGAGGAGTGGGGTACACCAGGGGAGAGCTCACAGGAGACTCAGACCATGACTATCCCCCTGGGATCACCATCGCCCTGGCGACCTGGCACCCCGGCCCTGACACGGCCCAGTTAGAGAAGACTTGCTTCCTCTCTCTTTTACTTTCTCAGTCTATCTTTCTTTTCTTTTTTTTTAAGTCTCATTCTCTTTCCATGTCCATCTCTCTTTCTCTCTCCGTGTTGTAAATCTATTTTTTCCTCTGCCCATAGCTCCCCTCTCTTTCGCTCTCCTGAGTTATTTCTCTATGTCTGTCTCTGGAGCCAGTCTTCACTGGGGTGTAACAACAATTTTAATTGCTGAGATTAATTGAATTATGTTTGTGAACTTAAGGTGTGTCATACATTTCAGTTTGTACAATAAAATGTCACTGTAAAATGTGTGGTCATGAACATAGGACATTATATTTGCGGTCATCTTTATGTAAAATTGTATTACAGAACATTGGATTAGGTTTCCTACTGATAAGTTTTGTTTTGGATGTTGTGGATTTTTGTAATAAATGTTAAACTGATTTTACCACTGTGGTGAATTGTGAAAATGGTCCACCCCTTTTTGACAAAAAAAAGGACTATTTCAACCATTTCAGCTGCACCACAAGAAATCCAAATAAGTCTTATACGCATGACAATGTCTAATGAAACATTGTCATTAATTAAACCATATTTTTCCATTACAATGTAGCTGGCATTTTCCAGTGTGGCCTACAATAACTGTTTGATCAAACCTAATAAACAATAGTTAGTAGATAGAGGGTTTCTAAAGCACATTCATGTCTGAATCCCCTGCTACTTCAAAGGTCAACTGGCGCCATCTAGAGAGCATATTTGTTCTAATAAAATCAAATCAAATAAAGTACACCGCAACTTTTCTTAATTGGGAAATAATTGCACATCTTACCAAGCCGGTCTCAGTCCTATCTGGAATCCTTTGATTTACTTCCGTTTTCTCAGAGGGAAAAACAAAAGAGCCAAAAGAAATAAAAAAGAGAAGCTTCAATTAACGATCTCTTGAAAGATCTTCCTTTCTTTGCAGTTTGAGGCAAGGACCATGAATGTATGCAGTCACTGAGCCTCAATTAACATCAGTAAGACAAGGCTTGACCAATTAGTTTGCGCAGAGAGTCTCTTGGGTTTTGGGCTCGTTGCTTCTCCGGTGAAGTGTTGTGGCATGTTAACACTTGAGCTAACTGAGCGTTTCAACGGAGGGCAATGTTCACAAATTAAGGTGTGAAAGCAGGAAGGCCTATTGAGGTGTGCTAGCATTCGCATTCCAGCATGGAGATGAACCATTAAGAGAGGGTATTTAAGGGCATGTATGGGGAAATAATTATGCTAGCATGCTAGAATCTGGGCTTTTCATGGCATGGCACAATGAGACCTTGTAAGAGCACTGAATTTTAGCCTCATGAAATGATGATGAGGAAATTGCATTTTAGGATACTCATTAGACTCAAGTATAACAATATTTTAATCTTAACAAAATACTTTTTTTTTCATACAAGTGCATATGAGTTTTTTGCTTTATTAAAGAGAAAACTCCTTATGAGAAAAATCTGATCGACATTACTTGTTAGAAGAGTCAATTAGGCAGATAGTCATGAAATACCTCTCACCTTCTACTCCTCTCTGCTCCTCCCTCCTCCCCCTCTGCTCCTCACTCCTCCCCCTCTGCTCCTCACTCCTCCCCCTCTGCTCCTCACTCCTCCCCCTCTGCTCCTCACTCCTCCCCCTCTGCTCCTCCCTCCTCCCCCCCTGCTCCTCCCTCCTCTACTCCTCCCTGCTCCTCACTCCTCCCCCTCTGCTCCTCACTCCTCCCCTCTGCTGCTCACTCCTCCCCCTCTGCTCCTCCCTCCTCCCCCCCTGCTCCTCCCTCCTCTACTCCTCCCTGCTCCTCACTCCTCCCCCTCTGCTCCTCACTCCTCCCCCTCTGCTCCTCACTCCTCCCCCTCTGCTCCTCCCTCCTCCCCCTCTGCTCCTCCCTGCTCCTCCCTCCTCTACTCCTCCCTGCTCCTCCCTCCTCCCCCACTGCTCCTCCTCCCCCTCTCCTCCTCCCCCTCTGCTCCTCCTCCCCCTCTGCTCCTCCTCCCCCTCTGCTCCTCCCTCCTCCTCCCTCCTCTACTCCTCCCTCCTCCCCCTCTGCTCCTCCTCCCCCTCTGCTCCTCCCTCCTCCTCCCCCTCTGCTCCTCCCTCCTCCTCCCCTCTGCTCCTCCCTCCTCCCCCTCTGCTCCTCCTCCCCCTCTGCTCCTCCCTCCTCCTCCCCCTCTGCTCCTCCCCCTTCTGCGTTTAGGTTCCACATAAGGTTCCAGAGCTCCGCCTCTCCAACACATTCCCTCTCTGCCACGGCGCTGAGTGGCGGCAGCTCTGCCAGCCATGTCAGCCTGCCCGTCTGACCCCCGCGGCCCACAGAGCCCTTCGCTGCTCAGAAGGTCAAACGAAAGCACCAGGGTCTCCAGGCTACTCCACTGTTGCTGTGTGTGTACGGCATAAACATGCATATATTTGTTTTCTCATCAAAGGCAAATGTGACCCAAAAGGGGTTATCGCCGATGGCAAATGACAAGCTGGTTCAAGCACTCATGCACACGACTGAGGGAGGAACAGAGGGCTTCGTAAAAAAAGAGGGGGGATAAGGATGAGAAAGCTGTAATCTGTTAATATTGAATTTGTTTAAATACTTTGTGACAGGGGGGGAATATTCAACTATTATTATGTTACGTTGTTTTGTGTTTGAAAGTGGAATCATTAAAAAGTAAAAAAGATTTTCTGCGTTGTTTTCCCCCTGGGATCATTAATTTGAAAAATGTGCACAAAAAAAACACTTCTAGTTCTGTACCCCATCAATGTAAAGAAGTGGGGGACAAATGCAAATAGATGGAGTAAGTTTCTCCCATCTGGAATTGTGCTCCTGAAACATCACTCCATGGCATCCCATCATCCTCGCCTGCAAAGCCACCAGGAAATCCTGTCCACCCGCAGGAAGTCTATTAAAAAGTGCCAAGAGGTATTAGAGGTTGCTGACAGCTTCTTTGCCTGTGTCTGCGTGTCTGATAGGTCTACCCTTGCTGTATCGAGCTCCTTAAAAGGCCCCAGTGAATTGGTAAGAGGGCCTCAGACCATGCCGTGCAGTGCTATAAGATTGCAAAGCTCTGTAATGTCTCCCCCCCACCCCCCCACCCCCCCATCTTCAGCCGTCTACATTCACTCAGGCTTCAATTAAAATCAGGAGCTGTCAAACGGATGGTTGGCTTTGTTAAGAGGAAGCGTGTTACGATTAGCGCCGTTTTATGTCACCCAAAAGACATATCATAACCTCTCCCGTTTTTGGTATCGCTCCGTGTATCTTTTTCGAGGTCTCATCTTCGTCAGTCTCTTTCACTCTCCTATACGTCTTCCTCCCCTCTCTCTATGGCAGAGACGTGAACGCACAAATTATGTCCCACCACCTTACTCCTCCCACTAAATCTTTCCTTTTTTCCACTTTGCTGAGCTTGAATGTTTTATTCCCTCCATCAAATATGCATCCCATTAATTAAGTTAAATTACTTTTCCCGGCTGCCAACTATTCTGTGCCGATGACTGTCAACACAAAAATGAACGGCGGTGAACTCATCCTGACACGGGCCTCACTTAAAAACATTGAGTTACAGCCTTCAAGAGCTAGCAGTCCACAGGAAAGGGTTCACCCCCTAACAACCCTCTATCCTCCCTCAGTACAGACCCGGAATTAAGTGGCGGTTTCTTTTTCATGCGCTTTTTACCAAGCGGCACAATGGGCTGACACGCGCGCTTGACAGCCGAGCGCTGCAATTTTAATTACATACCTTCTCCTCATCTTTTAATTGCTGTTGTTAATCAGTCATTAACTTCTTCCACCCCCTGCAGGGTTCGCTTCCTAAATCTCCCCACAACACATTTCAGCTCAATAAATTCCATCGCTCTTCCCGGGCCAACCATGTAATTTCATATATTTTTAAGACTGTCATCGTTTTTTTCCACCAAACAGGGGTATTTGTTATTTGTTCCCAAGAGGGGTTGACAGTAACGGGGTTTTAATCATAACTTGCATTTAAATGATCCATCTCCGATCTATCAAGACGGAAAGTAATGCAAGGCAGCGCGCTAAGGATGTGCGATGGAGTCATTGTGTTGGATGCTAGGTTAACATTAGCGTTGACTGATCCCAAACAATAGTGATTGAGGGGAGCCGTTTCCCCCTCCCTTTCTTCCCTACTTAATTCCAACCTGTCCCGTGGAGTAAAGGAACTTGATATGAGCGAAGATGTAACCACAACAGACGTTTTGTTTGTTTTTAGACCCCCTCCTTTTCCTACAGATCTCTCTGTCTCTTTCTTTCTTTATATTTCTCTTTTTTCAATGTACACAGACATTCATGGATAGCAACCTCAAAGCAAAGCTGCTATAACTATGTGTTAGTTACAAGCTCATTGGTCAACTAGAAGGTCGGGTTTGCAATGAACATCCACTAGGCCTAAGGGGTTGAAGATAATTAGCAGTAATGCATTTCATTCAACCTCAAAACCTCACGGTTCGATGGTTAGGGCTTACTTCTCTCTCAATATCTCAGACACGGGTGAACTTTTCAATTGCATTCATTCTGCAGATATTAATAGTTTTAATGGACACAAACCCCACTGCAGTTTACCGGTCCTCTGACGATTAATCAGTCTTGTCCATGTGACTGTTATCCATCCTGACTTCCAGGAATGCTCCACTTTGAATGGGTCCTGGATCACGCTCCAGTCTTCCGATTTTCACAAGGCCCCTGCTTGGAAAACAAAGGCTGAATATATATTAGTACTCCTCCTATCCATCCATAGGTAGGCTACTAATGTGTCTCACATCCTAAAATAATCGCCGGTTTGTCACAGTCGACAGTCTGACAAAATGCAATCGATCAAAAATAGGCTATTTCTTTGATTTATTTACGATTAATAAAGTGAATTGTAGACTACTGAATTGAAGTGAACATGAAGTAAAAAAAAAAAAGTTAGGAAGTAAACGTCACAACTAACAAACTGCTTACGTCATCGGTGGTGGGGGACAACGTTAAAAGTTGCCTTCTGACATGACTTTTTCCCAACATCTTTCAATTAATCATCTTCCTTAACTGCCCTTTGTCTTCACGTGCTTCACGACATACACCACTAACATGCAATTACAATCAGAGATCTTAGCTGATTTGCAGAGAGTACAGCAGTTAGCAGCCGCCACGTACAAGCCCCGTGCATGAGGTGTTTTGCTAGCTAATGAAGTGTTTGTAAGACCGTGATTGCCACAGGAGTGGGTGCAGGGTTCATATTAAAGGGGGTTGCTAGTTTAAGAAACTGCCGAGGATCTCGGAGGTCAAATCAAGGCTGTAGAGGAGAACTGAGATTTACAACCAAGCCTTTACTGGATCTTCTAGAACCGTGAACATGTTCTAAGGAATATCTGCGACTACACTACGCAGGGACATTTTTGTGGACTGACCGATAAAGGAAGTTACGTCGCGGCAAAAAAATAAAAAGAGCTGCTGTCACCATTTAGTTAAAGGACTTCAGAGACATAAACACATGGTCTGCTCATCACTGTAGTGATTCAACGCTCATCATGACTGGCCTGGGGTTGCACAGTGGGGAGTACCATCAAATATACAGACCTTCTTATCCCTCTAAAACCATCTGTCAAAGAAACTGGGTTATTGGCTCTTTGTTGCTTGTTAACACATGGTGAACTCCAGCCGACATTTTGTGGTTATTTGTATCGGTTTTTGCGGCCTTTGCCTTGTTCCTGCAGTTGCTTTCAGACAAGTGAAACTGTTGTACTGTAACCCGCAAATAACCGGCCGTCACAATTAGAGGTTTGAATAATGCCGTGTTTCATCCTCGTCCCTAAGCAGGATTCCAGTGATGTCCCTAATGCACGTAACGATTAAGTGTAATTCCAATACCGAATGTGTTGTTCACAATCTGACAGGCAATAATTTGGCCTATTATATTCTGCCATTTAATTGCCTGCTAGCGACTTCCTTTGACACATCATGAGGCAATGATTTACAATTACTTGGGCAGAGAGGATCATGGGAGTGACATTATAATCATCTGCGTGGAGATCCCCTCTCATCTACGACAAGTACTGCGAGAAGTAAAAATAGTTGACGCTGTGGTTGAAGCCAGACTCCATTTGAGGATTATAAAATCTCACAGCAGAATAAGAGGCCGAACAATACAGGTCGAGTTAAATTTTGCCTCTCTTGGATAAATCTCTCTCCAGTGTTAGATTTGCCGTTGTCTGAAATAGCCACACAGTCACGTAATCTGAACAGAGCAGAGACAGTAGATTCAGAACGCAAGCTTGAGATAAACAGTTATCCAGTCTACTTATATCCTGCTTCATTTTAAAACCATTGGTTGATCAGATTAAGAAACGAAAAAGAAAAAACACAGTAAAATATATATATTTTGACAACAGGGCTTCAAGTATTTTTTTTTTTTTAAAGGTCATTTTTTTGTGTGCTTGTTTTCAAAGTGATACATTTAAGCCAATGTTTCACGAAACTTTCTAGTATCTGAGCCAAGCTCCTGGCTATATGGAGGAGGGGGGAGGAAACTTGGAATTGAGTTGAAGGATGAAGAAAACTACCCTATCAGCCGGGGTTTGCAGCCCAAAACAGTTATGTAGATGGTTGATGATAAAGATTCATCTGTTGGTCTGCGTAAGTGTACAGTGCAGGCTATGAAGAATAGGATATGGCACTAGCATACATCTCATCCACTTCCTTCCCTCTCTGTTTGGATGGGATGTGACCATTCAACCCCTCAGGCCCAGCCGGACTGACAGGCAAATGCTGGAAGGACGATTCAGAAAATGAAGTTTGTATTATATAGTCTCTCGTTTCGCAAGAACCCCACTGCACATGCACAGATATACACAACACACACATGCATAGATACACATACAGTACACATCATACACCTCACACAGACACATACACACACACACACACAGAGCTAGAGGGCTTAGCCCCTAGCATACAGCAGACCTTTTGGAGCGATGCCTGTGTGCATTAAACAAGCCAAAGGCAGAGAGAAAGAGAGAGAGAAAGAGAGAGAAAGAGACATTACGGCCCTCAGCCATCACATCTCATCAAATTAAAGGAGTCCATTCCACTTAAATGAGTTCCTTGGAACTGAAATCGACCATTAATGCAGTGTCATGTTAAATTAATACTGTCATCTAAATTGGTGGTATGAATCTTTCACGTATGAAATGAGACCAAGAATGACTTATTCATCGTCTCAAATCCCCTCTGATGTCATCTCTATTAAATATAAGCTTGTGTGAAGCTCCCCCTCAGATTGATACTGAGGGGGTAACCATTCGTTCCTTACCTTTATTCATTTATTTATCTGAATAGAAGTGTTGATATTGATCTGGCTTCAACTGTCAAGCAATAGCTTGAACGAGACTCTTGAACGAGTCAAACAAGTTCTACGTGCGTCACAATTGTTGAGGACTTTTGTGGAAAGAACAACGTCTACTTTATGAGAATGTATTTTTTTGTTTGTATTTTAGCGAAACGCTAAACGTACTGCCCATCGTCCATTGTCCAAATTACGCATATTTTCCATCACGTAGGACGAGTAATGGTGTGTCTAGGACATTTATCCTGTGCAAAGAGATCTTGAGTAGCATCCTTAATTGGTGCAAACCTATTTTGTATTAGATCTCACAAAGTATATTCTTAGGAAGACAAAACATGAGCATACACACAGACACACACAAACCACAATTAATTGCTGCACCATTTGCATTGATTATTTTGAATTATTAGCCTCACTCTTTTTGGGATTTCGTATGCTTTTAGTGAGCTTCCACCCATTTGCATGACTTATTGACTGTAATTAGAGAGGAATACTTCAAGTAATGGACACATCAATTACAAGTTGCATGTCCTATCCAGACATTACTTAGGGGGGTTCTGGGTCCCTACCCATTAGTTTGAAAGCAGAGATTTAAAGGTTAGTCATCTCACTGCCTTGTGTTAACTTAACCAAACAAGGTGGACGAAATTGTGCATTGAGAAAGAGAAGGGATGAGCCTTCAAGATGAGTGTCTGGTTCAGAATATCATTAACGGGTCTACTTTTTATCAGTTTACAAGCTTTCTCTCTGTCTCTTTGTCTCTGTCTCTGTCTGTCTCTCTCTCTCACTCTCTCTCTCTCTCTCACAAGGCAAATATACTCACAAAAAATCAGCTCTCCATTCAAGCCGTCTCTTTCATGGCTAAACCTGTCAGACAAGTGAGGTTTTCATCCTTGGTTGTTCATCGCCCTCTGGTGTCCATTGTGTGTAATATACTGTAGGTATAATCGCCATCTACACATAATCAAAATAACTAACCAGAGTTGATGTCCGAGTCTACTTGATGTAGGTGGACAACCTCCCAGCCCTCACCCTCCTGCCCTCATCCCCCCCTGCCCTCACCCCCCCCTGCCCTCACCCCGCCCTGCCCTCACCCCCTCCCCTGCCCTCATCCCCCCCTTCCCCCCCCCTGACCTCACCCCCCCTGCCCTCACCCCCCCCCTGCCCTCATCCCCCTGCCCTTCCCCCCCCCTGCCCTCAACCCCCCCTGCCCTCAACCCCCCCCCTGCCCTCATCCCCCCCCTGCCCTCACCCCCTCCCTGCCCTCATCCCCCCCTGCCCTCATCCCCCCCTGCCCTCATCCCCCCCTGAAATTCTCTTGCAAGGTATGATGCATAAAGTATGTTTCTGTATCAGTTTTGACATCCTAGTAGTCTACAATTGTAACCCCGGGAGATATGGAGGGTGAAGATGTGGGGTCAGGTGAGATGTGGACCTGTCCTGAAGGAGGACGTACCACAGGAGACAGGATGTCATTTCCGATCGGATCGTTCCTCTTCCTGCTGTGACGGCTCACTTCCTGCAGGCAGAGGAAGTACACAGGTCCCAGTGACCACCTGTCGGACGAAGGACGAAGCCTCGTTCAAGCCGATTCTCCCTGAGAGGACGTGAAACGAGGGAGGAGAAACACACACACACACACACACACAGACCAAGGGCAGGTCCTAAAGAAAGGCCAGGTCTGGGATGTCAACTCAATTAAGTCATGTTTGAGCTTTGTCCCAAAGTGATTCCTGTAAAACCTGTGTGTCTGATCTGAGTCACCGATCCCTCAGGAGCAGCTAGAGGCAACAGAACAGCTCTGCCCTGATGAATATTTTAAAACAAAACAATTAAAGATCAGAATTATTTTCTGTGTTTTTTTTTTATGGTGTGATGATATCTGCCCAACCCAGTAAGGATTATAAATACAAAACACAAATTGTAAAAAGTCTGTGGTTGACAACATGTAATTTATTTTGTTGTTGTTGAATATTTGCCAGACATTGATGCTTTTCATTTCACAGTGGTTAAGGCCTGAGATACACATCAAGGCCCAGGAGAAAACCTTTCAGTTCAGAGGTGATTGAGATTCAGTATAACACAATTTCAGACACAAAACATTTCCTGAAAGTGCAAAATGTTCCTCTTTTTTGAACTCATGATACCATCCAAGTGATAAGAACACGTCTGAGCACAACAACATGTCGCTTTAAGACAATCTTCTTCCTTTATCACCAGCAGATACACGGATTAAGGTAAGATTAAAAGTGGATTATTTAAATGATCCCATGTCAAATCTTAAAGCCCTTAGAAGTGATATCCAAGTGTTTCAAGATGCCCTCGGAAATGGAAGAACCGTGTGTATAGAACATACCGGCACTGAAACACCACACAATACAAAAAGGCCGACCGCCACTCACAACCAAATTCATATAAAGATCCATGTTACAAAAAAAGAAGTTTCTCTTTACTGTAAAGTGACAGTTTGTTGAAACCTGCTTTTGTTTGTAACTAAATTAACCAGTGGGCTCCACATCTCATAGATGGACGTACATACTGTATATACACACACAAAAACACTCCACCATCATGTGTATATATATATATGTATGCATGTCCCACAGTGTTGGGGAGGGGAATGGGCTATTTATTTCAGCTGAGACACTTCATGGAAGTAGGCCCCCAGCATTTTGGTTCCCTGGACATAGTTGGTCCTGGAAACGAACAAAGAGGCGTAAGACATGGTCAGGGTTGTTAGCTTGTAGCGAGTGTGTGTGTGTCTACTGGTATGGTGAGCCAGGCAGGGCTGGACTCACCGGTTGAGCTTCTCGTTCTGAGAGTGCGCCCCGTCGTCAGACGAGCCCATGGGCAGGAGCATGACGTTACGGCCGGTGGCCTCCTGGAAGGTCAGGGTCACGGGGATGCTGCCCCCCTCCCGGGTCAGGTCAGGCTCCACCCCAAACACTGGAGGGGGGGAGAGACAGAGAGAGATATGGGAGAGGGAGTGAGAGAGAAATAGAGAGGGGGAGAAAGAGAGATAGAAACAGATGGAGAGAGAGAGAGAGGGTAGAAAGAGAGATAGATACAGATGGAGAGAGAGAGACGGTAGAGAGGGGAGAAAGAGAGATAGAAACAGATGGAGAGAGAGAGAGAGAGAGAGAGAGAGGGTAGAAAGAGAGATAGAAACAGATGGAGAGAGAGGGTAGAGAAAGAAAGAGGGAGAAAGAGATGCACAGAGACACAGAGAGACAGAGGGGAGAGGTAGAAAGGGAGAAAGAAGAAAAACAGAAGAAAAAACTATCAAATTTAAAGCCAATCCACTGCGATAAGAGGCTGAATACCCCCCCAGGTGTGTGCCTCTCTCTACCTGTCTTCATGGCATTCCTGCCAGCCATGTAGTGGGGGTGGTTGAAGTCAGACACCCATGCCTTAGCTCCGTGACCCAGGTACACCTTCAGCTTGTTAGGACTGTCCAGCTCAGAGAACTTCTTCTCCAGGTGACTGACCACCTGCACGGAGTTAGGAAGACAGGTCGTTCCGTTGCAGAACATTGAACTGTCCACTAGGAGGAGTTTGTTTTCAAATGTGGGTGGGACTTTTTATAAACAACTGAGGATGCAGCCGTTAAATATAATTTTTGTAGTAAAAAGTAGGAGGGGACAGATTTGCAGTTTTCAAAAAGTGTGTCATGTGTAATGAAACTGATGCCCCTTGTCTTCTGCCTCAACGACAGACTGTCAAGCGACGACCTCCGATCTCTCGTCAATCCGCCATTTTTTTTTTTTTTGACGCGATGCCGTTTTGATGGCCGCCCGAAACATCAGCTCCTACCTGTTTCTCCACCTCCTTGGGGTCCATGTCGGGCACCAGGCGGATGGAGAACTTGCCGATGACCTTCCGGGGGATGACGGTCTTGGCGCCCCCGTCGGAGAACGCTCCCTCGATGCCGTGGAGGGAGAGGGAGGGGAACCTCCAGCGGTGCATTAGGAGCTGTTCCTGGGGGGGGACAGCAAGGGGGGTCAGGGTCGCCGTGACGGGTTACCGTGGTCACCACAACAAGTCGCCATGACAGGTCACCACGACTACCCCAGTCTGAATCTAGATGAGGCACTGAGACGCCTGTATTACGGCAGCACAACAACTGTAGCGTAACACAAACTTTCTTCTTCTATGGTGTATATGTCACACCTTGGTGCTGTGCAGCAGCCTGTTGGCTCCTATGTCCTTGCTGTACTCGTCCATGTCAAACTCGATCTTCTCATACAGCTTCTTCTCCTCCCCCGTGACGGGGGCCACATCCTCGTACACCCCCGGTACCTGGATCTTCCCCTTCTTATCCACCAGCGAGCCTGCGACAGGGGAAACAAAGTACTATTTAAAAAAGAGATTGGCGCATTTTTCATGCTTTTTTGGACAGTTTTTAAGTGAAGTATCAGAATGGGATTTATTCGCCATAAAAGTTTGCACAGACAAGGAATTTGCTTTGGCAGGAAGGTGCATACAATAAACATATAGGAACCTAAACTTAAAAATGTGGACTATCTATACTAAGGGTACATAAACTAGCAGTACTAAGTGGAATTAGAATTAAATAAAATATAAAATATAAGTTGCCGTAATTTACAATATAAAAATAAAAAAATACAAATATTACCAAAAAATACAAATGTACAAAGTGTACATTTGTATTTGTACATTACAAAAAAACATTACATTTGTATTTGTACATTTGTATTTAAGTATGAGAGGAAAAGCACAGAAAGGGAGAGAAGGGAAGACATGCAGCAAAGCGCCCGGGCGGGATTCGAACCCAGGCTGCTGAGGGGCACCACAATAAAACAAATTCTGTCTACAAATACTAAATCATAGTACACACATACACACTATTTGCAACTAAGCCCCAACCCATCAGTAGCTTACCCATGAGGGCGATGAGGTCAGTCATGGCTTCATGCACAGAGCCCCCAAACACACCAGAGTGCAAGTCCTTCTCACAGCACTCCACCTACCAAGCAGACAAGACCCTTATTTATTGTGATCCTACACACCTACACACACACACACACAAAGTCTAACAGGGAACGATTCTGGGGGGGAAAAACAACTTTTAACTATGTATTTCACCCACTTAACAACGGAATCAGAATTGTTGCCTGACAACCTTCACCCTGACAACGACGTCATCCCAACAGTGTCTGCGTGTGTCGTGCGAGGCGTGCTCCAGGCCTGTCCGTCTGCCCTCACCTCGATGAAGAAGTAGCAAATGCCTCGCAGGCCGTAGGTGATGCAGGGCTTGGTCTTGCCCAGCCAGTAGTTGTCAGAGATGCAGACGTAATCCACATCTTTCAGGAAGGTGTCCTTGCGGGAGAACACCAGCTCGTCCAAGCCCTCGGAGCCAGACTCCTCCATGCCCTCGAAGCAGAACTTGATGTTGATGGGCAGCTCCTGTTTCGGCGTAGGAGAGAAGGTTGAGAGCTACTTTAGAGTGGCCTTACTTCGCGACGTGTCCAGTAAATACTGACCGTTCTTTGACTCTGACTACCAAAATACTGCTAGAACGATAAACGTCTGATCCTTGATCTTCTGGTGTGCTTTCCACATGCACTATTTGTACGTCGGTTTGGAAAAAAGTGTCTGGTAAATTAATAAACTGTCAATGTAACGTAGGAAGGCTGTTATCGTCTTGTGAGAATGTATTTTCAATATTTTCGATTATTTCTGTCATTTTAGGTCATTATTATCACGCTAATGTCTGTTAAAATTCTTATTTTTCTGATCAGTTTGTTTTTAATTAGTTATTTGATGCAGGCCGCCACAAATAAATCATGTATGAGAAACACTGAGAATTGACTCTCTGGCCTAACGTGGTTTGTGAACACCCCCCTCCCTGTGCTAGAAACAAAGCACCTTAGATTTAGTCATTTTACATTTAGTCATTTAGCAGACGCTCTTAGATTCAAACCTTAATTCATAATCAATGAGGAGCAATTAAATAAAATCACCATTCCCAGATCTAGAGAGAGCAATATACATTAATAGATGAACGATGAATGCATATTTATTAAAATGCTACCAAGTAAGAAGTATTGGCCATTGTCAAACTGTTTGTCCATTCAGTTTGATTTGATCAAGACTAACACTGACCCTGCATTTCTTCCTCTGTGTCAATGATAAGTGCGCTCAATCATTAAACGCTGAATGCGGTACGTGGATAAGACCAGGCTAGAGATAGATAAAGATTCCTCAAGGACCTTTGACCAGGTATGTGGCTGACAGTGAAGATCTGATCGCTTGTGGAATTCACCGGAGCCATAGCCGGCGACCTTTGACCTTTGCAATGAGGAATACTAAAGGAAGACTAAAGGAATTGATTGTGTGCATCTCTTTCAACACACACACACATCCACCTGTAGAATGTGTGTTCTACCTGTTGTATCTTCTGGTAAGCCTCGATGCAGTTCAACCAGCCCAACACTGGTCCTTTATCATCTGTGGAGCCCCTTCCGTACATCTTCCCTGCAGGAACACCACAGAGCATGTGAGAGAGATTCTCTGCTCAGCCTTTGATTTCCTGTTGGGCAACTCATGATGCCAAAAGGAGGAACAGAGAACTGTCTAGGATTGTGTTTCTCTGCGGTGAGGAGAACACCAGCCAGCTGACAGTCACATGACAAACACGAGACCACCTACATCAGCAACAACAGGAAGTGCTGATCTCACACACTGACCGATTAGACAGACAGTGACACTAGAAGAAGATTCTGTAGAAGTAATCTCTATAAGAGAGTGGTGAGGACTGTTATTCAAAAGCAAGACTTGAAATTGAAAAGACTGAAAATTACTGACAGGATGTCAATGATTTGACCGTTTAGAGACCATTCTTATTTTTACACTACTTTTACCTTCATAAGATAGTGTTGTCATGCCTCTAGACACAACTGGCATATCTACAAAGCTCAGTTCAGGTTAATTAAAGTGAACTTTGAACATAATATAAAGTGAGTTCCAGGTTCTGTCCTGTTGGCTTAGTGTCTAAAGGGCCTTACAGTAGATCATAGTGCAGTTACCATACGGTTGCAGTCTCTGTCGAAATCAAGACCCCTTGGATCTTCAGATGTATTCTGACTCCTTAAAAGAGCAGCTGAAATCACAAGGTGTCTGCCTCTACAACGACACATTGCTCAATCATGGAGCAGAGAAGGAATAAACATTGCGTAATACATAATGGTGTCTCTTCTCTCACAGGCGCAAAACGTTTTACCTCCAATGCGTTCTGCAGAGAAGGGAGACCGCCGTTGGTCACTGTTTGGAATGGAAGGGAGAAAACAGGACAACGGCGGATATCGCTATAAAAAAAAACTGAAAAACACTCACCATCTTTCTCTACCAGAGTGAAGGGCTCCGTGTCCCAGCCGTCATCCAGGTTGGCCGGCTGGACATCCAGGTGCCCGTAGATGCACAAGGTCTTCTTCCCCGGGTCTGAGCCCAGGCGGCCCAGCACGATGGGGGGCAGGGGGATCTCCTCTCCGGAGGGCAGCTTCTGTTTCCCGATGTCCACCATCTCCACGCTGCCCCCCAGCCTCTCGATGTCCTTGGCCGCCATCTCCATCATCTTCTTGATCTCTCCACGCTTCTCCGGCCAGGCGGACACGCTCTGCACCGCCACCCACTCCGCCAGACGCTGCCGTGGGAGAGAGAAGCGGGAGAGGAGGTACGAGATGACTTGGTGGAACACGTTGTGTGGGAAGCTTGACTTAACAACAGCTTTCACAGGCATCTTTGTCATATCTGTGGTGACTCCTTAGCTAATTCAAATATCTTCAGGATGAATACTTTACTCATAAAGCATTGTGTGTCAGTTTGAAGTTATGACCTTAGAAGAGCATTACTTGACTATTCAGCCAACAAGAAGTTTCAAAACGTAACACTTGCCAAGTGGAGTTTCTATGGTAATATTATTTATTACAGTTACGTTTGTCCTATGCAGAGTACCACAATACAATTCACAACTCAAGTAAATCCTGGTATTATTTTTTAATTGGCAGAAACATAGATGTTACTGATACCTACCTCAATGTACAGCTCCTGGTGTTCATCGATGTATTTAAAAAGTGCTGGAAGGTGAGCCATGGTTTTCAGATAGACCAAATCCAAAGGGAGGACCTGCTGATGAGAGTAGCGTATGTTCTGATGAATCACAAACTGAGAGTTTAAGTCACAAGTCCACACGTTTAATATCGAGTCCAGTGATCTAGACTCCTCCCTAACCTATCTCATAACTTTATAACCCCGATACTGTAAACTGACTGCTTTGATTATACCTGGTTGTATTCAATAGTCACTGCAATCTCTTGTCAAGCACAATGAGATCTAAGGCGCAGTTGTCATTTAGTTGGCAGAGAGATTGGTATAATTGTAATGTCTGAACCCTACAGATTCTAGTTAACTTTTGAATGCCGACTGTATCATGCTAACGTTAGCTACAGGCACATGATAATGTCAGCTTTCGCTCATTCGTATTAGCTAACTTGCTAGCGCTAACTAGCTAAGCTAGCTACTACTGTCACACTGACAGTGCAAGACTGCTGCCGGATAACTAATAGCACACTGTCAGCTATACTGAGCTAACATTATCTAGCATTCAACCAAACAATCAGGCAACAAAATACCAAGTATGACAGCACTAAGCATATCAATTCCGAGACATTTCCAACAGTGGTCTGGGCTGCCCAACATCTCTGCGTTATACCAACTTACTTTTAGACACTTGAACGTGTGAGACGATTAAAATGTGAGAGTAGCAGCGTTCCAGCCACCCTATAGTCCGTGGAAGTGGGGTTCGTTCCTGAGGGTATACAGCCTGAGTCCAGGCGGAAGTCTTAAGGCCGCAATATGCTTCTGCGTCTCCGTTTACGGATGGGCGGGCACACGGATACGGACGGATAGACTGCGTTTATGGTTCTCCGTAGGCTGTGGGTGCTGAAAACAATTCACTGCCAGAAGAGTAGGTGGCGCAACGTTTTTTGTAAATCGTCGTGGAGTGTTTATTTACCTAGGTTATCGAGAAGTCGGAGCACATTTACAAATTAGCCGTTTCATCAATAACATACGCACATTTTCAGCAACTACACTGCCAATTTCTCGTCACATTTTAATTCAGATGCTGATTTACATGTACTGTTTAGCTGAAATATGAATTGTGAAAACTTACAGCAATGGCGGTCAAAGGATTCTGTTCGTCCTGTTTATCCCGGCAACCCCGCCCCCGCCCCTGACGCAAGCGATTCATAATACTGACCAATCACAGCCAAGGGGGTCTCCGTAGCTCTCCGTCGCTCACGACGGATAGTTAGAAAATTCAGGAGGTGCACTTCGAGCTCTCCGGGGCTCTCCGAGGGCTGACGGAGAGCTCGTAGAGGGCGTTCCTCGGAGAAGAGGGCGTTCCCATGTGTCCGTTTTTCGAAAAACGCAGAAGGGTGGGTAGTGATTTTTATTTTTTTTGCTTTCAAAAAATGCTCACAATTAATATCTTAAAAATTTTAAAATTCATCATTAGAGTACAATAAACCGTGATAGAACATACAACAATATATCTTACACATTTTCATTTATTTTGAAAATGTTAATGTTTTCATCCCAACAGTTTCGCGGTAAAAATCGCCTATGCATGTATCCAATTAACAATGTAAAATATGAATGCAGAACTGGTGCAAATCTGTAACATTCTAGCAACTGCGCATGTTGGTAAATTAGAACAATATAACAATTACTTCATGTTTTCCTTCCAACACATGCATGAAATTGTATTTGTTGAATATACATTTAGATTACATAAACGTAATGACATTATTCTCAGTGAAAATAAATGACTAAATGTAAGTACCATCTCATTAGTAGGAACTACAGTTAAAAAAAATTATAATAAATGAAAACACAAAAGAAAACGTATTGGTCTTTGTCATTGTGGTAAATAACAACAAATCGTGTGTGTGTACACCACCCAAATCAATAAAGTAACACTGTACTCTTTTTTTTGTTCTCCTCTTATCTTTTCACACCCTTCATTGTTCCCTCCAACTGTTGCTCTTTTGTTTTTACACTTGAAAATCTATCACTGCTGTTTACGGGTCATTAACATACTGGAGATCGTAGGCGACAGGTCCTTCCATGCTGAATCCTATATAGAAGGAGACTTCCTCCACACTACACCCAGGACGCACCCCTCCAAGGTACACTGGACGCACCAGGATTTTGACATTTCCACAAAAATGATGGATTTCCCCATTTTCTGTTTTCCCTTTCACACGTAACAGGAGTTTCTTAACTTCCGGCTCCTTCCATATTAGCCCAGTCTGCCAGAGTCGGTCTTTAAAAGACTTTGGAGATGGTTTCAGAGCCTGTTCGATTTTTGCTTTGCTTATTATTCTCTTCAGACCTTGGGAGTTTCCGAGGTAGAAATGTGATATTGCAGACCTTGCTGGAAACAAGTGAGAAAAACGACGATTGAAGGACTTCTTGGATGCCGTGACATATGTGCCGATGTTTTTGAAAGTTGTCGTGTTCTTGAGCACACTGTCGTTATTTGGCCACATCAGCAACATGGAGAGATAGTACAGCTCTGTGCAGTTTGAATTGGTTCCTTCGTCTTGCAGCATCTCATTGAGCAAGGACACCAAGTCTCTATATTTTTTCAGTAACTCTGAACTTGGTTTCATTGAGTGAAAAACAATGTTTGCCAGGATATAATGTATTCTGTCAGACAATAATTTCCGAACTGAATAATCAACTATGAACTGCCATTTCTTCAGAATGAACTCCATTTGATTTCGGTTCTTCTCAGTCAAACATTGAAGGAGCCCGGCAAATGAATCCGCTCTTTTTTCCTCTAAGTAGCGTCGCTGGTCCTCAACTTCCTGGCTCACACTCAAGCGTGGTTTACTAGCTTTTTCAGTGTCTTTCTCTTCCTTGGCACAGAAGATCTGCATGTATTCACTGAAGTATTTAGACACTTTTCTTTTGGTTTTGTCGTCTACCGTTTCCCTCTCAATGGACCTGGGTTTTAGGTAAGTAAAGTAGTTCTCAAAGAAAGTGAAGCTTTCCTTTAGTTGTCGCCTCAAGGACACTAAGAACCTCTCATGGTCTGCTAGGATAGCAATAAACTCGGAATCTATCGGGGTGCTTCCAATGTGTAAATCTTTTGTTGGCAGTCGACCGCTGAGGAACTGCAACATTCTGTCCTTCTGGTAAGTACTTTCATTGAAAAATGGAATGTTTTTGATGACATTGAAAATTATCATCGTTACCTCAATCTCACCTACATAGCCTGATGTGTTGTAGGTTTTTTGTCTTTTTCTATTGCGCTGGTCAAAGGGATCCGGTTGTTCATCTTTTTTTGCGAGATCTTGAGAATCTCTGAATGCTTTTATGGCATTGGATGCTGACTCGAGGCATCTGTCTAACATCTTTGGGGTGAGATCTTGAGTAAGTTCATGTTTCATGCTGCTTTTATGCACCTGTCCAAGTGTGTCCGCAATGTAGGAATTGTACTTCTTCTGCTGTGCGTCTTTAGCCCAAAGCAAGGCAGATATAAAGTCCTTCTCTTTCAGATAGAAATGTCTTGCCAAAGCTTGAGGCACTGTTGCATTTTTGTCAAATCTATCTGTTGCCTTTATCAATACATGCTTGATTTGTTCAGTTCCCTCATCGCTATGTATATCCTCAATCAAAGGAGAGAACAGCGTGTCTTTGTCATTTCCAAGTTCTTTCCGATGTCGTGTTATCAGCATACTTTGGATGTTTTGAACCAGGATGTCTTTCCCCATGCAAGACTTGTAAAGCAAGTCACAATGCAACAGATTTGTTGTTATTTCTCCTCGAAATAGGTTGTGCTTCGTGGTCAAGACTTTTAAGCAATTACTGGCAATCATTTGGTGTAGAAACCGTACAGCTTGATAAGTGCCATGTTCTTCAACAGAGAAGTGGATAAGCAGAGTGGAGTACGGGTCCATCTTGTCTTCTAGTGTCTCTCTTTCCCATAAGGCATTCCTTATCCCCACTAACTCTTCACACAGAGAAAGGGACATACATGAACCATTCACATATGTGTTCAGTATTGCCAAGAAAGAAAGAAGTTGTCCCTGTTTGCTGGAGGTATCCAGATCTTTAAGAGTGTTGCACACCAGATTCTCAATGTATTCCTCACTGAAATTGTTTGTCATGATCATAAAAGCATAGAAGGTTTCAGGTTTCTCATGGTTGTCCTTAAGGTCTTTCAATTTCTCATTAAAGAATTTTTTCTCTTCGGGGGATAGTTTGTTGGTGATGAATACATTGTCAATTCTGCTATTCCTGGAGAGTTCAGCTGGGAACTGTGTTCTCTCACAGTTCAGAATGACGACCAGTACACCCTCCTGTCTTTGTTTCTCTCTTGCCCCACTCAGAATGCATCGCTGAAGGTCTTCAACATCCACCCAGTTGTCTACCAGGAGAAGAACAGGTGTGTAGTGTGACTGCTCCTCTCTGCCACAGGTCAGCAGGTGCAAGACTTGGACTGCGATGTAACTGTTATGAGCTATGTTGTTTTTCAAAACAGCACATCGAAATTTCCGTCTGAGGCTCCACAGGACGTGCATTGCCATTGTTGTTCCTCCACAGCCTGGATGGTGGAACAAGTTGATAATGACGCATGAAAATGTGGAGCTCTCTGTGATCAAGTTTTGAAGATCTTCAAAACTGTTTCGTTTGATGAATGGAAGACAGTCTGGTCTCTCAGACAGGTAGAAGTTCCACCAAGTCACCTGACCACCCCGGTAAAAGTCTTCCTCCGTTTTTGTCGTAAAGTCTTTGAAAGACTCGGCTGTCTCAATTTCTGAGTCCTCACATTCATTCTCACACAGGATATTGAGGTCAGTCATCAGCTCCTCATCTTTCTTTGTGAGGAGGACTGAGCTGGAGCCAATGGATGGCAGGTACCTGCTGGAAGACTGGGTGCGAGGTTCTTTCAGTTTTCTTATCGTGCTGTCAATCTCATTCAGACTCAGTTCGTAGATGCATTTATGAGTGATGTCCACTTTGCAGCGACTGTTGATCAGTTCTTTCCATTGACTAAACACAGTGGAGTCTTTGCATAGGCAGACCATGTTATCCTCTCCTTCTAGGTTGCGATATATAGCACAGAAGGTCTCCATGATGGGACTTGAGACATCGGTCTCCACTGAGTGAAGAAGGAAGACCATCAGTAAACGATCTTTTGGCAACACATCCGGATTGCAGAGGATCGAAACCATGTCGCTAACTTCTCCTGCGCGTTTCTTCAACCAGTCACTGGGAGAGAATGGCATGTCTTGTTCGTCTTGCTCATTTGCCCGTCCATTACAAAATACCCAGCTTGTCTGCTTGAACAAGTTAAGCTTTGCAATGAGATTGGAGACATTCTCTTGGGTGTTGTACATTCGAGGATAGTGTAGATTAGCTATACGATCCTTTCTGTAGAAACCGCATGTCCCAGATTTGTCCGATTCAGGGTCAAACTCGAGCACGGCCAACAACTTCATCTCTTTCAAAAAATGTAAATGCTCAAGCTGACGAGAGTGGCACTTGTTTGTGACTAGGATAACATACAGTGAATTCTCAAGTGTGGCTCTCCCATGAGTTATCAGTTGTTTAAGCTTATGGCCTTGTTGCCCTGGTTTGGGTGTGTGACAGTTCTTCTCCATCTCCTTGCGAGTCAACGCCCAATTTTTCACTTCTTCGGTTATAACTCTTACGCGCTGCAGCAGTGTTTTTGTATTGGGGTCTGCTAGAATGTTCATGCACCTGGTACCTTGCCGTACAAAAAGGCATTCAGTGTTGCATCCCACATGTTGTCCCTTTGGTGATGTGTATAAATATGTATAGAACAACATCTCTCGAGTCTCAAAATATGTGGGGATAACATCAACCTCAATCACGTATTTGCCAGAAGTTGTGCCGTCTATGTTTTGAACTTGGAAGAACTGTGGGGGGCGGACACATGCTTTAGCAATTCTTTTGTTCTCTTTAAAGTGTTGGTCCAGGCGCATCTCAAACTCAGTTATATAGTCGTTAAAAGAGGACACCTTTTGACCAACAATCTGCCCGTGTGGGTTCCCTGGGGCATCATTGACGCCAAAATGGATGGTTCCATTGGTGCGAGAATTCATGCAGCTTGCGGCAAAACAAACCGCCTCGTTACAAAACTCGTAAAGGATCTCTCTCTCACTGACCTCTTCCATGTTACCAAGTAGCAGCTTGTATTCATGTACAGGTTCTATGAGATCGCTTGGACCAACAGCAAGTGGAAGGATATTATTCTGTGTGTACATGAATGAGGGGTCCTTTTTATCAAAGAGCCGAGGAACACATATTCTTTTCTCTGGTGTCACTGTGTCTGTAGTGTTCACATCCATTCTCTCCAACGGCATCCAAGAAGCGGCCATTAGACTTTCTGAGTCTGATTTCACTGTGTCTATCTCCTGTGTTCGTTCATATTTTCCAACATCGACTTCTTGCAACTTTGCTTCTTGCTCCTCTTTTTTAGCAAAGAAACTGGCTCGAGTACTTGTACTTGTGTTTTTTCTTAGCTTGTCTACCATTTTTATGATTTGAACAACAGGCCCTATTGTTAAACCTAGATCTATTAAGTCCTTTTTATCGAAGCAAACCAGACACCCTCCTGATACGTCTTGGTCGTAAAGCTTCTTGGAAACCGATTCAGGGACTTTAAGCATTTTCGTCAGCCAATCTCGCACCTCCTCAGTAGTCCAGTCTTCAATTCTTTGAGGAAACTGGGAAACATCTGCAGCCTGGGAAAAATGTGTGGTGTGGATAATTAGTCCTGCTCACATTAATATTTACTTATCATTGCTACACATAACAGTCTAATGTTTCTAAAACTTTGTAAGGTAATTTACAAATATATATTTTGTGATACCATTTCTGCATGTGCTTCTCGTGTGGAAAGTTCTGATCCGTCTTGTTTTGTTAACCTGTAAATAGTGGACACACATTAAGGTCCGCCCTCACACAAAAGTTTCATACAAGTTTTTAATGAAAGTAAGAGTTTGCTTTGGATATAATGTAACTAAATAGGTAACTATGTCAAACCAAGACATGCTGTAGTTCCTTCAATACATGGAAACCGTTTAAATACAGGGAAACCGTAAACATTACACAGTTTGGAATATAAACCTCTGAATGGAGGAAATGTCAAGATTAGGTGGTTGTTCTATGGAGCGATCAGTTCTCATTGAAAGATAACTTAGAGTCGGAGACTGTGCTCTCTCCAGCCTCATCTCCCTGTGAAAAACAGAAGAAACGTGTTTAGTTACTGCTTTTATATTTGGTCATGTGACTATCGTTTACACTGTTGGGACTTCATTATTCAACTTTTCCTATCATGAATATGATGATATATGATGATATAGTGATATATCTAATCTAGTATTGAAACAGTATACAGTATTCTATATACTCTTAAAAAAAGCATGATGTCTGCAATAAATCCAACCTTTTTGGGAGTTCTTCACATCCTTCTTGATTGAAGTTGATCGGCCAGTCCAGTGAGCCTTCACTTTTTATGGAGTCAGGAGATCCAGGAGACTCTGGCTTCTCCTCTGGCTGCTCCTCCATCTTGTGTTTGTCCGGGCAGCAATGTTCTGCTGCTCCAACTTGTCCTGCTGGTTTGCCTGCATTCTCCTCTGATGCCATGGGACTTTGCCTCTCCCGAGAGACATGTTTTCTCACTCTGTCTTTTCTGTTGTGACTCGTCATCTATTTCATGTCTCCACCCATTGTGATCTCAAAATTTAAGGTTCCTAATACGGCAGGAAAGAGTCGTATCAAGTCATAACAGGAAAGAGTGTCATCAAATCAAGCATATCTCATCTTACTTCTTTGTAATTGTTACCAAGCTTTTAAAGATCCATTTCCTAACCATACAAGTAGAAGAACGCACATTTTCGATTAACTTCGATAAGCTAAACCCTTCACCCCCAGGCCCTGACAAGATTTCTGTCATCTGAAAACAATTGAATACAGCTTCCCTTAACGTAGGATTGTATAACGTTTCACCTGCAAAAGCAACAATACAAATCGTGCTTCCTGGTTTTGCACTCATACAAAGTATCTGAGGATGTATTTCTTCAGGGTTACTTTGACAACCATCCGCATTCTGTGGCTCTGTACAGACTACACAGTGGTTTTGTGAATACAGTCTGTACGCAGACCGTCTCCAGCGTGTCTGTGTACTGGCTTCGCCCGCAATTACAGCAGGTTAATATGATATGTGGAGTAATTCTGATCAATCCAATGTTTCACAAAGGCCTCTGCCTTTGTTAAACATTGGATTGAAAGGCAGAGCATACACAGGTGTGCCTATATGTACTCTTAGCTAAGGGTTTTAGAACTAACAAAAAGAAAATCCACTCCTTATTACACTACTCCTTAACTTCTACCCACAGTATTTCACTAAGGATCCAAACCAACCACTGAGCTGCCATCAATGACACAAAGCACACAACAAATCAAAGACAAACAGGTTTGTCCTGTTTTGTAATTGAACCAACCATGTTATGCGTGTATGCATTCTCTTATCTGTGACGCATACACATTTATTTAACCTTTTTGAATTCGGGCTGTAATGTGAATTAATCGAAAGGATTCAAAAACAAGCTGCTGATCATAGTCCATCAGTTTGCGTCTGACGGAAGAGTCATAAGAAATGAAACGTGATCTCTCAAGGTTGTGGTTAGGGTACACCTCTAATTCAAGAGGTAGCATGTTGCAAAAGCTGTAACATTAGAAGAGAACAGACATTTAAAAGCCCAATCTAATTCTCATACAGTATCTGACATCAGAATAACTTTGACGCCTTAAGTTACAAGAGTAATTCTCTCACCCAGTTGATGACTTAGCATTAAACGCCTATGTAATGTTGGCTGTATGTCCTTATTTAAAATCGATCAGCCACAATATATTACAAGCTTGTATTAGAACCTTGAACTCTACCTGTCGATTTCATATGAAAACCTTACCTCTGAATGTTTTGGACGATCCGAGTTTCTGAAGTTCAAAGACCAACTATCAAACGCTGTTCATACCATGAGTTGCAGATTGTAGTCCTTCAGCTTGCATCTGACTGAAAGCAATAAATGTAATTTGAGCTCAAGGGTGTGGCAAATGTACACTAATACAAGACGTAGCATGTTGCAGAACCTTTGACATTTAAAGCCCAATCTGTAATACTCACAGTATGACCCCCCCCCCCCCCCACACACACACTCTTTCTAAACAAATTTCTCGAACTGGCTTCGACTGGCTCTGAAATGAGCTCGTTAGCCTTGTAGCTGAAAGCTAGCTGAAAATGCAAATACCTCATTTGTATGTGTCTGTGGAGCCGTCAAAATAAAAGTCGATTGCGCAATATGGTATTGCGCAATCAGTTTTCTTTGTGCGCCAATCCTGGGAATCAGATAAAGCACTCCAATGTGTTCATGCTTCAATTTTTGTGTTTCAGTAATACTAATTAGGGATTTAGCTATTATATATGATAGTTCTAAGTACCACCTTTCATTAGAGATAACAATTATGAAAAATAATACCTTTTATCCTGAGTATTTGACCTTGGTTACAAAGGGTCATTTTGGAGTCTCCAAAAGTCCCTTTTAGAAAATGAATGGATGTACTCTTATAAAAACATGTGTCAAATATGAATATATTGTGGTATTATGTTTGACTTTTGATTTGAATTGGGTAAGGCTTCAACCTGTGGTCCAATTTAGTCTTCCAGCTAATACCTACCACCTCTAGGCCTCTTCAGGCCTCTGTTTTCAAAACAAAATCTAGACGGAAATAGAAATTTTCACTTTCCTTGTGTTCAAGCTTCTATTACTCAACACTAGTAGGACTGACAGGGGTCCTGACAACAGGGGACATAACTTCAGAGTGTCAGCTTTCAAAAGAGATCATTTACATGCATGTACTCCAAATGGTTCAAGAACAGCTTCCAATTTACTTTGGGTATGCTGTTTAGGCGTTTTCAGGCAAATTTAACAGGATTCTTAAGAGGTTAAGTTTTACTAGCAATTATCTCACTCTTGATTACTTGGCATTAAACGCCTTTGTATTCTTGGCTGTGGCCGACATTTCTCTTGAGCAGTGATTGGACTAACAAGTTAAGTTTCTAACATTCAGCCTGTCAGAACAACCTAATAACTCCCAATATCTAATGAAAGATGATCAATTGTCATACCTGTCACTCAGTGTCTGCATAGTGGAGCTCCAGATCTCATTTGACAAGTTATGTGTGTATATTCTAAAAGAAAAGACCCAGTAAAGGAGCAAAGACAACCCTTAACATAAAAAGTTTTTATTTTTACAGATGTACATGAGCCATCCACTGCATCCCGGTAGACACTCATGGAGCAGACTGGGGAGTCAAGAGTTAAAAAAGTCCTTATTCCAGACAAATCAATAAACGCAACAGCTCTACAGTAGACCAACTCACCAGGCCATCGAAACAGCTCTCCTCACAGAGACCCTCGTCTGGCATACACAGTTCAGTGGAGCACATGAAGTAGATCTAGAAGCAGTGATATTAAACACAAAGGGGTCATTACTACAAAGTGAAAACTGCTGTACAGGGCTTCCTGAACATCCAAGTACAGTATACTTCCTTGGGAGAATGTAGGGCAGAGTAAAAATTCATTGGGCACCAAACTCCCATGATGCAGATTCGCCAGGCAGCCTAACTGACCTCCTCATCCAGGTATCTCCTGGTCTTCGTGTCCATGAACTGGAAGGCATGGATCACGAAACGCCTTGTGTGGCGATTCTGAGACAGACTGACCGATTGAAGGATGTTGATGGTGGGATCGTAAGGATTGGCACACCTGAGATGATAAACAATTGATAACCAAAAAAAAAAGGCAGGAGTCCACCATCTTGGATCTACAGCATTGTAGTTGCCCCCCAAAAAAGGCAGGAGTCCACCATCTTGGATCTACAGCATTGTAGTTGCCCCCTCACCCTTCATGAATGAGCACCATGGCTCTCCCGGCAGAGCGGGGGTAAGCCAGGCAGTAGTTGACTAGGATCACAGCTCTGGGTTCAGGAGCCTTGAGGTGAAGCTCCAGGTACACAGGTTTACCCAGGAGGAGGGTCAGCGGCTGGTGGTCGTGTGGGTAGAAGGAGGAGTACGTCTCGTCTGGGCGGAGGAGGGGGGCAGGGATACACGCGTCAATTTGGTTGCCTTGGTCACAAACTTAAATAAATAAGTCCTAGAGAAAGAATGCCAAGATGCAGAACACATCTGAATTCTAGACAACTATATGATTCCACCTCTTACAAGCTAGACTATAATACCTTTTTGAAACAAAAAAGGACCAATACCTTCTGCAATCCTCAGCTCCACCCCGAAGCGTCCTTCAGCAGTAAGCTGTGCGGTGGGTAAATCTAAACTTGGAGTCATCACCATGAATCCCACACTCGCTAAAACGAAACCCGATTTTGGGTAGCGACACTCCACTATGAACCTAGAAACAATGTTTTTGTACAAACCAAATACTTAAAAGCAAAAAAAAACAAAAGAGATGTATGCAGTCAGGATTCATGCCAGGCAAAGAGCATTAAAAATTGAGTTACTTACCTTAATGGATTATCCCTGGAGATAATGCCAAAATTCAACTTGTAGACTCTAAGTTTAGTCTGCACCTCAGCCAAGAAAACTTCAGTCTCGCCTATTTTCTAAAGAAAATAAATTGGGAAATGGGAGTCTGGTAATTTGAATCAATTTTGAAATTGTATTATGGTAGTTTCTGACATCAAACTCACAAACGATCGAGTGCCACAGTCATTGACTGAGAACTTGTAGACCACAGCCTGCTCAGTGACCACAACAGGGACACAGTTGGGATGCCCAGGAACAACAAGGGTTCTCAAGTCCAGAGGGACGGAAGCAGCATCATTCACGATGGCAAAGACAAACTGTCTGTCCGCAGTGCATTCTGGGTAGGGAGAACAAGATCACCCACACGGCCTGAACACTCACCTTCCAAGACTTGGGCCTTTCAAACTATCCTTCCCCATACTGCCAATTTTGATCTCTGACCTCAGGACATTGTGACGTTAGAGCAGTGGTTCTCAAACTTGGCCTGCATGTTTCCCTGCTCCAACACACCTGATTCAAATGCATGTTCGTTACCAGGCTTCTACAGAGCTAGATAACGACCCATTTATATGAATCAGGTGTGTTGGAGCAGGGAAACATCGAAAACATGCAGGACAGGTGGTACTTCAGGACAGGTTTGAGAACCACTGCTCTAGAGTAACAAGGGATCAGTTGTGAAATTCTAGACAGAAGTCTTTACCATCCATAGGGTAGTAGCATGCTGATGTAGCTATGTTCACACAGCAACCCATCATCTGACACACAGATGCAGGACAGTCTCTGAAGCCACATGGCAGCTGCAGGTCATGAGGTATATTGCATCCTGGTGGTTGTGGGGGAGAATTACATGATTCATTGATCAGTTAGGCCTATACAGAGAACCAAAAGTGGAACAGAACAAGTGTTGGCCTTGGTACATCGTTCAAATAATTTAAAAAAGGCAATAGATACCCATGTCAGATATGCGAGAATTCAGGTTTACCTGTTGATTCAATAACGGGGACACGAGAACGATAATTCTTGTCTGGCAGTTGAGGAGAATCTGGTCTGACCTTACAAGACACGGTTGCGACGTCCATATTCCCATTCTGGTTCACATACATTACCCTCAAAACGTGACGACCGTCCTGGCAAGAAACATTTATGTTGGAGGGAGTGATAGAAAGGGGGGGGGGGAGCCGGGGAGGGGGATGTCACTTATAAAGACAATACCTGAACGCTGACGTGACACCCCGAAAAGCTAACAATCAATGTAGTCTGATTTAGCCCTTGGTTAAAAAGGTAGCCACAAGCCTCCGGAGCATCAACCACTGGGAGCAGAGTATTTGAATCTGTGAAACGGAAAAAGAATCGCAATTGTATTAAGGCGTCAAGTGCGTTGAGACTATCCTGTAAACCTAAATAATATTTGGATAAAGAAGTCTACAGTAGCCTATACGCTTACAGTCATTTAAGATCTTCACTTGACTCAATGGACCAACTGGTAGGGTAACTGTAAACTCATCTTCACTGCACAAAACTGGTAATGTGACAAGTGCAGGCTTGTTGGGTAGAGACTTCATAACTGGTGCCCACTTCTGGTCGCTTTTCACGTCCACAAAAGTCACCTGGGTCCGATGGTTTACGTATGGATTCACTACATTTGAGAACTTAGGCGAATGCACCGCGGCTTGGTCTCTGATGTAGTCATCATCAACGTCAGAATCATAATTTCTCAAATTGACCGAAGAATCCTCCGATTGCGATCTCGAGTCGCCGTTTCTTGGAAAGGATAACCATTCTTCAGTGGTGCAAAAAATCCAAGGCAGTGCAATTGCTAGCGCTAGGAGCAAGGTGGTCAGGAAAGCCATGGGTTCTTGCGTTACACTCTGAAAGTGGAGCGAGTAACCGTAATTCATGTCAGTCCTTCTAATAAGGCAACCGAGATGAGCCCGCAACGGCTTGCTACCAATAGAAAGCCTCGTTCAATAATGAATATTCACAAATTCTCACGTGGAAAAAGCGGGCCACTTGCATGAAATTAATTTGTTGTCTGCGGTCGAGATATTTTATGTAAATGTCATAAGAGATGCTTTTGGGATTTCAGATATAACAATGATAAACTCATGCAGGAGGTAGGTTAGGCCTACTCACGAATTATTTCTGCAATGTCTGTAACATGTCATGACGAAAGGATTTATTTCACTAGCACTTGACCTAGGTTGCATAAAATATACAGTCCATATTCGACCAAGCACTTGACTTGTAGTGTAGTGTGCCATCAACTTATGTAATTGTATCCATATTTGCATCGGTAGGTCTGGAAGTGCATCGCATTAATGTCTACATAAATCATTTCACCGTGAGGTAATGCACCATCTTCAATTGGAATTGGGATTTCATCTTGAGCTCATTGTGTCACGTGTCACGAGTCACAACATCATTCATTCTCATAGAAAGGCTCAACATCATCCATTTTATTCCATGGAAAAGTATTTTCAAAATACATATCCAGGTAAAGCACGACTCACCCTTTCCCAACGGAACATAATAGCTTCCTCTGAACATAACGTTATCGTAATACAACATAACTTTTCTGTCAATCAGGCTAAAGTTTATTTGTAAGCATTGGCCTTGTGTTTGGGCAAGAAGTTGAAATTCTTCGGTACAGGTCCAAGTAGCATTTCACTGTGAAGGAAACAGGAAAATGAATTATTCACAAATATTACATTTGCATAGTCATACTTTCAACATTTTCTCATCTTCCATCCTTCAGTACTCCTTAAATCACATGTTTTATGTTTCGGAAACAGACACTTGAAGACCCTCACCTGATCTTGACCCAGTCCCCAACGTGCTGGCTGGCCATCAGAGACTCCAGGTAATCCCTTCCCAGGTAGAACGGCGGCCTCTCATTGATCTTCTGAGGCACTCGTTCCAGCAGTCCCACTGGTATGTATCTAAAATACAGAGATACTGACTATATATATACATGTTTTTTGTCTCTCGACATTTGTCACCGACCTGAATCTAAAGACTCCTCAGTCAGCTGAACCAACAACAAAAAAACAAACATCCATTCTCTCTTAAAACAGTCCCTAAACCACACCTAAGGGAGTCAGGTGGCTGAGCAGTTAGGGAATCGGGCTAGTAATCAGAAGGTTGCTAGTTCGATTCCCCGGCAGTGCAAAATGACGTTGTGTCCTTGGGCAAGGCACTTCACCTTACTTGCCTCAGGGGGAATGTCCCTGTACTTACTGTAAGTCGCTCTGGATAAGAGTGTCTGCTAAATGACTATGAATAAAACACCTGTCAGCCAGCGTTCTGTAACCCCCTTGTCCCCCCCCGTCACCTGCACATGAAGGACAGCCACTCCAGCAGGAAGTTCCTGGTCTTCTCAAGGCCCTGCGTGTCCGAGCCCCAGTGCTCCAGACCGTAGTTGCTGAAGTCCCTCAGCACGTCCAGACGCTCGGACGACGAGATGTCCCAGTCGCGACGCTCCTTGATCTCCGTGAAGATCCAGGGTTTAATGAGAGCGCCCCTGCGGGACATTGGGAGGATTTCACTTTTATGTGACTGAAACAAAGTTGAGTTCAATTTCATTTATATCTCTTCCTCATTCAGGAAGAGAAAAACCAAGGACCGTTTAAAAGGGAACAGTTAAAAGATATGCTTGCTCACCTCGCCAACATAATACCAGACACTCCAGTCTCTCTGGCCTTCATGGCGTCCTCATAAGACAAGATGTCTCCGTTACCTGCAGAGAGGAAGGATAGATGGGATGGAACCCAACATGGCCGTCTCCATTTCCTTCTTCAAAAAGGACCACAGGAAAACAGCCGGCTAGACTTACTTCAAACATCCGGCAACAATAATGTACTGTTCTCCCCACACACGTGAGAACAGATGTACTCGTTCATTTCAATGTGCATTGAACGTTCTAAAACTGCAGTACTATAAGGCCAGCGTACCAAACAGAGGGATGGGGCTGGCGATCTTGGAGCAGGTATTGATGTAGTCCCAGTCAGCCATCTTGGTATAGCGCTGCTCTCTGGATCTGCCGTGTAGCTGGACAGAGACGAAACCTTCAAACAGGAACCTCTCACACATACACTAACAGAACCAGTCATTACAACTATCACCGCGACTATTAAAAAAACGATTAAAAACATTCCAAAGACAAGCAAACCACCCGGTTCTTCTTTGTGTAATATATCAGTTAACAAATAGAGATGAGTTTCAATCGATAAAGTCCTCTGTCAACTGCATCGTAAGTTTGATGAGGACGTGTCATCACTTGAGGGCTTTAGGGCTGGTTTAGTTCTGTGGGTGTAGGTGAAGCCATTTGTGACACCGCTTGTAAAATGGGCTCTGCACGTCAGATGTGATTTGATTGGCTCACCGTAATCATGGACACGCCCCAGGTCTTCATCTCAGGGATGAGCTTGTGAGCGATGCTGGACTTCTCCTGGACCCCTGTGCGGATCTTCACCGTCAGAGGGACGTCGAGAACCTGAGGACAGATGTCAAGTTTAAAGCTTAACAGTCATCTAAATGCTTAGCTAACCAAGGTGCATAACAAACACACCTCAGGTTAGAACCCACCTGATTCTACAGGGTCCCAGATCTAAGGTGCTTTAGGTTGTAGAACCTTGCACGGAACGTGATGTCATTTGAGGTGCTTTAAGCGTGACACATGTACACTTGCCTCTTTACTATGTTGAGGGCGGAATTAACTAGGTTAAGATGCTGTCAACATACAGAACAGTGTAGAGCATCAGCTTACATAGTTCATCCCTCGAATGATTTGCTCAAACTTGTTGGTGCGTGTCATCAGCCCGCAGCCTCCACCCTAGAGACAGAAGAGGAGAATAAATAAAAGTTAAAGCTGCAATACGAACCATTATAAAATATTAAAATAGAAAAAAATGGTCAGAATCATAATTCTGCTTTTCCCTAAAGAGATGTACAGTACAGAGGGTTTATGAGACCTCCTGATCTGCAGCCAAAATCACTACCACTGACCTACAGTCGTGGCCATAAGTTTTGGCAATGACATATGTTGTGTTTTTTTCAAAGTTTGCTGGTTCAGTATTTGAGGAAAATGTATTTACATGTTCCTAAGGAATACGGGAATACAATAAGGAACATTTTTATATTTTCTCATTCTTTTTTGGGGCAAACATTTTCTATATATGCAAATCGTCCCCTCTTTTACAGCAGTAAATATGGTCTTAAAATCCAATCAGAATGATAGTGATTTCCCCTGGCTAGAACTAGTTCACACTTTCCCCTGTGCTGATGATATGACTTACTGAAATTATGTTAGCAGTCATTTTATGCCAAGGCCCAGCAAGCTTTGCAAACACAAAATGTATGTCGCTCCCAATACTTTTGGCCACTGATCTACATCCACGCCTATCAGATGATGATGATGATGGATAGTTATACACAACATGATGACAGATTCCTTCCATGACATCATCTGGTAGAACGCCATTTGGGTTCCTTCGCATCAGCAGAACAAGCTGGGAGGAAAGCAACTGTCTTCCTGTACAGAGGGAAGTATGTGATAGTAAGGAGAGTAACCTTTTTGTACACAAGGTCGATGGGACAGCCGGAGTTGATGTCCACGAAGTCCACATCGATGTTGTTGTTGAGCAGCTCTGCACATCGGGTCATGGTGTCTGGGAAGCACCCCTCCAGCTGGACACACAGAACCACCCTCAGCTCATGTGGTTCAGCAATGTTTATTTACCTCAGATGGCTATTCTACGACCATATACCTCGTGATTTCGTCATGACAACCATCTTCCTAAGCCGTTGTCTCGATCTGTTGATCTATGTTTCGATATTTTCATTTAAAAGTTTTTAATATAATATAAAGTCAATTTCATATCATTAAATGGCCTTGAAACAAACACCATTAGCCTTTACATTTACATTTAGTCATTTAGCAGACGCTCTTATCCAGAGCGACTTACAGTAAGTACAGGGACATTCCCCCTAGGCAAGTAGGGTGAAGTGCCTTGCCCAAGGACACAACGTCAGTTTGCATGACCGGGAATCGAACTGGCAACCTTCGGATTACTAGCCCGACTCGCTCACCGCTCAGCCACCTGACCTGACAGCCTTCATCATGTCACAACATAATTTACTAAAATGTTAAGTATTAAAAAAGTGAACTGGCCCTTTAGGAACAGTCATACCTGCACTCCGAACAGGTCCTCACTCTCGTGCCTCTTCAGCAAGGCCCATTCTGACGACTGGCCCTGAAGAAGGTTGGTGCACATGGCCATCTCCCCACATGTGATGTCAGCACCGAAACGCTTGCATACACGCCGGAAAGGCAGGTTTCCACACTGTGAAGGAGAAGAAGAAATAATGTTCAAATAGTTGAACAGATAATACAGACGGTCTTATCCAGGATTAAATGTGGAGAAAAATTACCGTTGTTAAGGGGGCAAGGTATAGTTTGTCCTTAAAATCCACCTGAAAGAAGATTAATTAAGAAATTAATTATCAACATAAAAAGAACTTCCATCTGACAGTGTGTATGTATGTATAAGTAAAAAGCCTGTCAAATCTACATACTGGTCTTCTACACTAGATCAAGCGAAGCATACCTGCTTTTTTTCAGAAGGTCGTAATTTTATCACGTCGGCATCAGTCAGTGGCCCCATAGTCTTCACTGCAGCTGGCTTTTCCGTACTTGCCTGATGACAAATAAACCAAGAACACTTCATTCATCTGTACAGCGTTTGCACTTCTGTCTGTCTGTCCTATGACTGTACATCCTTGGACTGCCATTTTATCTTATATTTTTCTGTCATAACCACACTGAACGTTTTAACGTGTTGGCAGCTATACCTCTGCAGGCTGTTGAGTGGTGGGAGTGTCTGGTTCCTCTCCTGCAGGAGTCGAGTCCTCTGCTGCACAGCAGCTGCCTGGTTGTGAGATATATATGACAACATGGTTATCAACATGGAAGTCATTTTGTGTGAAACCATATACATTGTATTCTCACTATTCTATTGCGCCAGACTCCTCACCCAGCCACCTTCTCTCACCATTTCCTTGCTTCTTCTCAACAGCACCCTTCTTCGCGCCATCTCCTCCTCGGTCACCGGCCTTGAAAATGGTTTTCAGGTACTCGGCGGACATCTTGAAGGACACTTTCCTCTTTCGCAGTTGCCACTGCAGGTCCTTATCCAGGGTGTTTTTAACTAGCATCCTTCCCTCAAAGGCTTTCACTCGCTCCTCGTTCACGAGGTTCTTGAGGTCGGGCCCCGTGTGGGCCTTGGCGAAGCGGCAGCTGAGACCGTACTGGCACTTCCCCAAAGTGTCGTAGAGGTAGCAACAGTCGCTAACGTCGGCCGGCTTGGCGGCCATGTACGCTGCGATGTCGTGAAAGAATTTGCATTTGTCGCCGTACACACATTTGATCTCACGCTCCTGAGGAGTTTTGAAAAAGGAACACACTGTAAACGAACATTTCCGTGACCTTAAGTCTCGGTTTTATGTAAATATCCAGTGTTCGCTGAATTTTAGATTACAGTTTAAGAATATGAGGCAACAGTACAGACCACTAAACTCTAGCTTGCTGGCTAACATGCAATGCTGCTGGTATATCCGATACCCACAAACGGATCAACCTTCCACTAAAGTTGGGTCTCATTAAGATGTTATGTTACGCCAGGTTGCTTTGCGTTGTCTTGTCCTAAGAATTTCAGTGCCCAGTCTGACCTTGTGTTGTTCTGTGAATCTGACAATAAAAGACTTGAACTACGACTGAGCAGTTGAGTGGAAATCAGTGTTTTGAAAGTCTGGCAGTTTAAGGTTGAGAGATAGCCTGATGTTGTCATACTCATAATTCTAGTCAGAATATGAGTCTGATACCGCTCCGTTGGGCTGTGAGTATGGGGCGTGTTTCAACCGAACCCAGAAAAAAATGCCTCTTCACTCAATTGGATAGACCTACAACCAATCAGAGCAACGTAGTATGTTGTTTGTTGAAAACTCAACCCAAGGGCTCTTTGGTGATGTGGTTGATTACGTTACTGTTGATCATCTGTCCATCATCCTATAAAGCCCACCCTGACAATTTGATTGGTCCGAACAGCTCTTGTTCGGACATAGTTTTCCCCCAACCGAGCGACCCCAGACCCAACCAAATTTTTGTTGTGGGCGGGCACCCAGGCTAGCTGAGAGACGCAGACACACCTGAATGATGGAGGGACACAGTCTTCTCTCGTCGTAGCTCGTTGGTTTCATGTGTGGCCGGGATTTATTCTGTCCTCTCAGTCGCTTGCCGTCCGGCTTCCCTGACTTCTCCGTCTCGTCTTCGTCCAGTTTCATTCTCTTCTCCGACGGCTCCTCCGTCTCCTCTGATCGCTCTCCACCCACGCTGTCATCGCAAACCTTTTTGCCTGTGTGACCCTTCCCTTCATTGTCTAGAAAATTGTGGAATTTCTCTTTGGTTGTTAAGAATCTGCAGAGGTCAAAAACACTTTTCAGATCAGAAACGCACCCAAGCTGTCAGTTTGGATTATTAGAGCAGTGAAACTAGACAGAGACTGAATGCACATGAGTGTCAAGTCTGGACATAATTATTACTCACTGAGATTTGATTGCTGCCTTGCCTTTTACAGTTCCGTTTAATCCTTGGTTTTCCATGGGTTTATCTGGACTTGTCTCCATCACGTATCCTGTAGTTAGTATGACAGTAGAAGAGCTATACGTATAAGTATCCAGATAAGAAAACACCGGGCAATTATCTGTGTAGGACCTCTGAACAAGCTAACAGTGCTTAAATTGAGGTACGGGACGCAAACAATGCCGGACTACCACGCTGGTGAAGTCATCAATAAAATACTGCTGACCTAGCTAGTATTCTAGAGTTAACGAGGATGTTGCTATCATTAATGTTCCCAGGTTTGCCAACTCACATTATTTAGCAGGCTAATCCATGCTATCTTATGTCAACTGACTATCTTATGTAGACGATGTCTGCAGTTTGACTGGTTTACTTTAGGCAAAGTCAAATGCAGCGGCTAGCTAGAGCTAGCAATACTAACGTCTTGGCTAACTAGAATGCAAAATATATTTAGCTGCAGCATTGGCGAGCATTACTAAATCAACGGTAGAAATCTATATTTTCAGCACAAAGTTAGACCTTAGTATATTCCGTTCATATTATACAGTTCATTAAAAGCAGTGTTAGTTACAACAACAATGCAAGTTAGCTTTTGTACCTGTCTACAACTACAGTAGCTACAACATGAGTCTTGACAAGTACACCGCTTTTAATGTTCGTGTAGATGAAAGTAGACTGTCTTCAGATAAACATTGGTTCCGCCAGTTAGCGCAGTGGGAGATGTGTAGAATACAAAAATAATCAAACTAAGTAGCTAACGAATTAAATTGAAAAATATGCATCCTCCTCCTCAAAACAACATCCATAACAACTTTTTTTTCACGTAGCCTTTGCCTATGATTGAACAGGACCTGTAAACACTGTAATTGTGATGACAGTACAGCAGAGGGCACTGTTGGCAGATTGTTATGCACAGTACCTAAGTTAATTAGCTGTTTAAAGCAATGAGGTTCCAAACCAGACATAATGTCACCGTCAATAACAGTGCAAAATTATCCTAGAAGAGCGTCTACTACTTTTCATAGATTCATCCTCCCATGGGCCCACCCGTCCTTTGAAAGTCGGTATTCTGACGGCCAAACCTGGCTAGCTGTCGCTGGCTAGGATCAGACCATAGACAGTAAAATCAGGATCCGACAGAATCTGCCCTCTGACTCACACTCCATAGCTGGAGGTAATGAGGCAGTGAGGGAAGAGCTGCCTCGTTGGTAATCGTTTTTAATAGGAGAATAGCATTTGTAATTTTACAGATTACGGTAATTTTCCTACATTAATCCCGTTATCAAAGCACAGCAGGGTGTTTGCACAAACTCCCCCACCAGACGTTCATGGGAGCGCGTGCCGATGTGCCTTGCTGGGGAACACAGGCACATACCGGTATGTAGATTTAGGCCTATACATGTTTCTATATTGCTAGTGAAAATGTTGATAGTACCGATAACAGATAGGGACCGAGAGAAAAGCAATCAAGGGTCATGTATTTTAAATCAAGTTATCAGACAACATTTTGATTTAGCACAGCATTATGCCAACGATAGTTGAAACAAACTTAATTTAGAATCAACGGCAAACCTCAGTGCCCAACTGCCAGATCCCTGATACAACCCGGATTAGAAGGCTGGACCCTTCTGTCACTGACTAGGACACGCCGCTTGAGATGTAAAATAGCAAAGGAGAAGAAAAAAGATAGCTATTTTCAGGGTATTGAGGGTGCTACGTATTAGCATACACCAGTTTGAAAAGAGGCAGAGGGCAGGGGTGAGCGAGAGACGAGGAATTGGAGGGGGTAGTTTAATCTCAGAGAGAAGATTTGAGTATTGTCACTCAGGGTTTTGTTCAGAGCTAAATGCGAGGCGAGAAAGAGGGGAGTCTGTTGTAAAAGCTGTCGTGTTGGCCCAAAGGTTCGATCTTCTGCAGGGATGAGATTGTTATTGGGGTCTGGTCTGTGATGGTTGTGTGTGTATATGCTTGCGCAGGTGTCCTTGTTCGAAGGTGAAGATACAAATGCTTGATTATCAAATTAATAACAGAGTATTGTACTGATTAAAAACCATATGAGATTGTAAGATTAGTAATTATGAGACCAATTCATCACATTAAAACACATTGCCAATTCCTGTATTAAAACTGCAGGTGCAATTCTCACCTTCCCCTCTTACTGAACAAAGCTAGATGTTGTTAAAAGTAAAAAGTGCAAGCACTTCAAAATTTTTGGGAACAAAACCAACTGTTCAAAACTGCCAGGCTCAAATTCAGAGGCCTCAAAGATTGAATTTAGACCCTGAGTCCTTAAGTCCACCAGGCATTCTCTAATGGATTCATTTCATCAACTCTTTGTTGCTTTCCACAGCCCTTCAATGCTTTTGTTCCGTCGCTACTCTGTCTGTTACAAGTTCTTTTTGCCCCATTGAGGAGGGTTATAGACATTTCTCAGCGGTGAAAGTAGGGGGCCTTGTCAGCTGGCTTGTTTTGGTTCTGTTTCTCTCCCCATGAAGTGTCCCCAAAATGGTCAACCCCATTGTAGGAACCCTGCTAGTTAGAATGGGGGATCCTGTCCCAGTTCATATGCTGTATCCACGGCTTGCAACTAACTTCTTTCCTCACTTTCCCAGTACCGTCCCGAAGTGCAAAACAAACTGAAATTGACCTGTTCCAAAATGCAAATTCTTGTGTTTTTGCATTTTGACAATCTGACATGGGTTTAGGTTATTTGCAACACTATTTAAGTAATACATAAAGTTGTGGGGCTCAAATAAATGTCTGAATTTCAATGTGAATACATAGACCATCATGGTGGGGCTAACATCATTATTCGTGTGTCTGTAGTAAAAAAAAGTTTCTAAAGGTTAGAAAAAAGGTTTGAAAAAAAGCTTCCAAAGGTTGAACAAAAAAAAAAAAAAAAAAAAAAAGTAATTTTGTTATTATTTACAGCTTTTCATTTTTTTTATGAGAAAAAAACAAAAATACCTACAGCAAAAATGTATGGAATCTTTAAAAAGAAATCGAGAAGCCCACATTGCAAAGACTGATGTGCTCTCCCTCTCTCTCTCTCTCTCTCTCTCTCCCTCTCTCCCTCTCTCTCTCTCTCTCTCTCTCTCTCCCTGCAAATAGCCTGGTAGTCTCACCACCTCTCCTTAAAGAGGACACCCTTTAATGAAAGACAGGCTTTTTAGATCAATTGACTCATTGCGCCGGCATAGAGGGCCGGTAATTTCACGCTCAGTTGTTGGCTAACAAGGCTCCATGCACAAGCAACTCTCAATTGAATCTCCCCCAGCCTCTGATTGGCAGGAGCTACAGGAAAGTGTATGGCCGACAATAGAGTCACTCGGGTTGCCACGGAGACTGTCTCTATGGCGGCAGGCCTGCATTGATTAGGGGGGGGGGGGGGGGGGGGTGTTGGCCCCGCCCAACAGGTGAAGGACAGAGCGCACACTAGACTGGAAATTATTTTATGAATACATCTCAAAATATACATGCAAAATAGCAGTACATTTGAAAGCTTATTTACTGTTAGAGTAGAGCAGTGGTTCTCAACCCTGTCCTCACGGACCCCCTGTCCTGCATGTTTTTGATGTTTCCCTGCTCCAACACACCTGATTGAAATAAATGGCTCGTTATCGAGCTCTGTAGAAGCCTGGTAACGAACATTTGAATCAGGTGTGTTGGAGCCAAGAAACATCTAAACATGCAGGACAGGGGGTCCATGAGGACCAGGGTTGAGAACCACTGGAGTAGAGGATGAGAGACGTAATACTAAATGGTATGATACGATTTGACACAATGGTCTCCGAAAACCAGTGTTCCAAGGCCCCTGCGGCCTCTTCGCTGTTCGGAGCCCCATTGTTGCTTGATCATATCTGCGCTGTGGCAGGGATGGGATTGGATGGGGAGAGTTTTCATTCTTGTCTGTCAGCTTGTTGCTCCAAGGCATGAATGAGCTAAAACAACTTTCCCATGCTGCAGAGAAGCTGGTCTGCAGCGCCCGGTTCGCTGAAAGGGAATCTGTGGCCTGGCAGAAACAGTGTGACCCATCCGACCTATGACCTTTGGCCCTGACCCCGAAGACCCAACTAGCACGCAGGTTCAGCAGCTCAGAGGTTATGAAGGGCTCGCTACTGTTGTTATAGTTACGACTGTTTGTTAAAAGTGGAATACTACATGTGATAGATTTGTTTCTCTGTAGTTTTAAAAACACCCTGTTTCGAAAACAAATTTTTCCAACATTTTGGAAGCTTAATGGCTGGGGGGAGGACTTGGGGAGAGAGGGGGTTCATGCATAATTCAGAGCCAATTAAAGGCTAGATCTGGACCACTCCTGGGAACCAGGGACAAGCACTGAAGTAGGTGTTTTATCCCACAAATGCAAACAATGTTTTAGTGGGTGTGATGGATAGGTTAACTCTCTCACACATGCATACGTTTTGCACTGCTTGTAAATATTAGAGGGTTAACTTTCTAACACCTCTTATTTCTAATCTTATTTATCTCTCTTTCTCTGTCAGTGTCTGTCTCTCACTTTGTCTCTCACACACACACCTCCTCCCAAGGTAGGGAGGTGGCTGAGCGGTGAGGGAATCGGGCTAGTAATCCGAAGGTTGCCAGTTGGATTCCCGGTCATGCCAACTGACGTTGTGTCCTTGGGCAAGGCACTTCACCCTACTTGCCTTGGGGGAATGTCCCTGTACTTACTGTAAGTCGCTCTGGATAAGAGCGTCTGCTAAATGACTAAATGTAAATGTAAGCTCTCTGCAGCCTGCAGGGTCACCGGGCCAGCTGTGAGGCTGTCACTCCACAATCGGCTTTAATTTCACACCTCCTCTCCAGTGGGCACTAATCCGCCAGGTGACAGCTACCCCCTGACAGCTACCCCCTGAGGGCCCAGCTGCATGAGTCAGGCCTGGTCAGATTTCTACTCCAGCATCCAAAGATTACAGCTATTGCAGCCACGGTGCTGCATTTCACCAAATATCATCATGGTAGAATGAGTTGATAAAAATCCCAATCTCTAGTAATTGTATATGCATATTTGCTTTTACCTGTTTAGAATCCATAAAACTCGCAGGAAAAACAATGAAGAGTTAATGGTTTCATATTTAGCAGGCAGAGTATCCTGTTCAATATTATAACGTTGATGTTTAAATACAGTATGCTAATGCTAATTTCACGAGACTATCCCTATACGAGACAAAATGCACAAAAAAACGAGACTATCCCTAAAAGTGCCATCTGTTTTCAGGCTCCACCCTTCTTACCAGAGAGGCGCCTGCCTGGAAACTGGATTTTATACAGGCGAACAGTTCCGAACAGGATATGGCTAAAGATTTACACGGCACGGGGCCAATCTCCGTGCATTTTGCTGTTTAAAATACAAAACGTAAATGTTCGTTAACATTTATGCATCTTAAACAGGGTTTCTTTGTCTCATTTGGGGCAAACGAAGTCAATAGCGAGCTCACAAACGTGTTGGTGTATGAGTGCGGTAGCAGAAGCTTGAGGTGAGGAGGGACTGCTGAAATTGTCAACAACACAGGATCAAAAGTTTGGAAGATGCTTTTTCATATATCGTTTGTTTTTATTCTTGGACTTTTGGGAGCAGTGAACAGTCAGTATGGCGAGCGGGGAATGTCCATCCCCGAGCACGGCTTCTGCCAACCAATTTCCATCCCACTCTGTACGGACATTGCTTACAACGAGACAATTATGCCGAATTTACTTGGACATACTAACCAGGAGGACGCGGGGCTGGAAGTGCACCAGTTTTACCCGCTAGTAAAAGTGCAGTGCTCCCCTGACCTCAAGTTTTTCCTGTGCTCCATGTATGCCCCTGTGTGTACGGTGCTCGAACAAGCTCTGCCTCCGTGTAGGTCGCTGTGTGAGAGAGCAAGGCAAGGTTGCGAGGCACTGATGAACAAATTCGGGTTCCAGTGGCCGGACAGTCTTGCTTGTGAATCTTTTCCCGTTCACGGAGCTGGCGAGCTGTGCGTGGGACAGAACATGTCTGACAGCGCGCCCATGAAACCCACCATGGATGTAACAGAAGCGCCTCACGGCCATAGGAGCGTAAAGGAGGAATTTAAATGCCCGATTTCCTTGCGGGTACCCCCGTATTTAAACTATCGTTTCATGGGGGATGATGATTGCGGTGCGCCTTGTGAACCGTCGAAACCGTATGGAATGATGTACTTCAACGAGGAAGAGTTGAAATTCGCCAGGATTTGGATCGGCATATGGTCAGTGTTGTGTTGCGCATCCACCTTGTTCACAGTTCTGACATACCTGGTGGACATGAAGAGATTCAGCTACCCTGAGAGACCCATTATCTTCCTCTCTGGCTGCTACACCATGGTTTCCATGGCATACATAGCCGGTTTCTTGCTCGAGGATAAAGTGGTTTGTAATGACAGATTTGACAGTGACCTAAGAACAGTTGTCCAAGGTACTAAAAAGGAAGGATGCACCATTTTGTTCATGATGTTATACTTTTTCAGCATGGCGAGCTCTGTCTGGTGGGTCATTCTGGCACTGACCTGGTTCTTGTCTGCTGGTATGAAATGGGGGCATGAGGCCATCGAGGCGAACTCCCAGTATTTCCACCTGGCAGCGTGGGCGGTGCCCGCTGTCAAAACCATCACCATCCTAGCGGTGGGCCAGGTGGACGGGGATGTGTTGAGTGGCGTGTGCTTTGTGGGCATCAACAGTGTGGGCGCTCTGAGAGGATTCGTCCTGGCACCTCTTTTCATCTACCTTTTCCTTGGTACCTCTTTCCTCCTGGCCGGCTTTGTCTCTCTCTTCCGGATCCGAACTATCATGAAGCACGACGGCACCAAAACCGAAAAGCTCGAGAAGCTTATGGTCCGCATCGGAATTTTCAGCGTTCTCTACACCGTTCCAGCCACTATCGTCATCGCTTGTTATTTTTACGAGCAGGCATTTAGGGAACAGTGGGAAAAGAGTTGGGTTAGTCGGACTTGTAAGAACTACGCCGTCCCTTGCCCAGCTCACCACCATCCTCAGACGTCCCCAGACTTCACCGTGTTCATGATCAAGTACTTGATGACTCTGGTCGTGGGCATCACTTCCGGGTTCTGGATCTGGTCAAGCAAAACCCTTAACTCCTGGAGGAGATTCTATACAAGACTCGCGAGCACAAAACAGGGTGACACGACAGTGTGAGACAATGTTACACAAATGCTCACACACTGAGAAGCAGCCATGGCAAAAGTGACATACACACACACACACATCACAAAAACTGGAGTAGCCAAGTCAGACTATTTGTATTGCAGAGTCAATACATTTTTTTCTGTCAAAAACTCTGTCTTCATGTGAAATTGCCAGTCATTGCATTCAGAAATGTTCCATTTTTGGTGACTTCTTACTGTCTGAAGTTGGCAAATCCTCATTGATAACAATGTCAATGGTATTAAGCTCAAGTCTATTGCCTTAAGGCATGGAGACACAAACTGTATTTCTGGTCTCAGCAAAGGTCATTTAACTCCAGATCATGATATTTAAACAGAAATGTACGTCGCTAATTTGTTTGCAGACAAACAGCACTTCTATTATCTCCATAATGTAAAGCTCTGCAATAAGCACATTGGCTAATGTGACACACATTCAGTTGTGTCGGTGCGGTTATTTAAGTGGCAGCTGTCGATTTTCTGTCTCTGCTGTTAGCCACTCTTAGCACTGTAGGTCTATTCTGTCGTGAGTGCAATCACAGTTAAAATGTCCCCATGTTTGATACATTAGGCAAGTAAACACACCACCTGACTTGGGAGACTAAAGCAGTTGGTCACTATTGTCTTTTTAAATGTGTTTTCTTCAGTTTTGTTCTTGAGCCCTCACTTGATCTTTTTTCTAAACATTAAATGGTGAAGAGTAAAATGACACACTGGCACTTGTACCAACCAGCTTTTCCATGTCATTAGCATTGTTTGCTATTCTAATAATGATTTTATACTTTGTTTACCTGTAATTTTCAAATGGTTGTTTTCAAGCTTGTAATCAGTCTTCATATATTCTAAATTCTGCTGTTTAAGTATTTTCTTACCTTGATATGTGTACAGTGTTTAATATTAGACATATTTTTATAACGTTTTGTATGGAAAACCACCAATGTTTGTAAACTGTACTTGAACTGTACCTGTACTTTTAATACTAACTACTGTTTTCTATCTTCCAAATTGCTTACTGAGCAGCATCCCTTTACAATCATGTACATCTAAATAAAAGATCATGTTCTGAACAAAAACAAGGTCTGGGTAATCCTTAATAAGCCAAAGACAGGGACAAAAGAATAAGGGGTGACTTTCAATGGCCCTACATACAATAGTATATTTTGGGGATAAACTATCACATTGGTAAGAAAGGTTGTGCAAGCTTGTCTTTTCTCTATTTAGAGTATTGGCAGCTGGTGTTACCTCTATATGTGTCCTCCAGACTAAACCACTGTCTGCAACTAATCTTATTCATATTCTCTGATCCACATGCACTTGATGAACCAACAGCATCCTGGTTGCTGAAAGGTTCAGCCAGAAAATACGTCAAGGAATTGCATCTGGTTGTATGGTTAGGGGATAGTATAAACTGTCTGTAGTGTATATATTAGACTCCACTGAAAGTATAGTATTACCAGGAAAAGCTATTATTTTTATTGGATTTGTTATTTATTTTTGCCCTTGGTTATAAATGAGGCAGTGGGGTTCAGCTTCACAGATCTTTTTCCACTCTGGGCTGGAAACACCTTGTAGGCTAGGAGAGGTTTTCAGCTGCTGGTTGGGGTTGAGGATGGTCACGGTGAGATGGTTTTACAGGCAGCGGTAGTCCAGACCCAGAGGATAGGAAACATGTAATGACTGGATTGAGCCTTGTGCTGATTTTGACTGAAACATTGCCTGCCTAAGATGTCCCTTTACCAATAAATGCAGACCTTTTTATCTCATCTGGACATTCAGTTTTTACTCAAATATACCAAACGGTCTAATATACCCCTAGTCAGCCCAAGGGTGATTTATACAAAGAACAACAGAGGATATCAGGTAGTCACTACATTTACATTTAGTCATTTAGCAGACGCTCTTATCCAGAGCGACTTACAGTAAGTACAGGGACATTCCCCCGAGGCAGGTAGGGTGAAGTGCCTTGCCCAAGGACACAACGTCAGTTGACCGGGAATCGAACAGACAACGTAGCCCGACTCCCTCACCGCTCAGCCACCTGACTCCCTCTACAATGGGACTAGACCTCTACTCTGTCTTTATCTGCATCAGGGGACTAGGGATACACAGCAGGTCTCCCCTGTGAAGGAATGTTATTGTCACGACGACCTGAGGTGAACCAGGAAGCAGATGTTTCCTGATCAGATATGACCTTCATCTTGACAGGTCAGCAAAACATAATTTTAATACAATATATAATGTGGTCATCAGCGACCCATTATGTATTCTACACTTGTTTCTGTGGTACCTGATCACTTCATAAAAGGGCTGTTGAATGCAACTGTTGGTAAAAAAAAAAGAAAGATGAGAAACAAGGCAGCTTATGGAGAAGAGCACGAATTGTTCGTTCATGTTTCCTCATTTGCATTCTTCAGCGAGACCTAAAGTATTATCACAATTTGAGCAATGCAGTGCCTTGCTCGTAAACCATGCCACTATTTTCTTCTCCAGACCAGACGGCTACACGGTACTGTCTCATGCCAAAACTGAGCCTTGCCGCTTTACAAGCTGGAATACATTCCGATGTCTCCATCATCTGTCGACTGGCGCTTTGTCTGTTAACATTTGAATTGAAGAAATTACAAGGTATAATTACTTTATTGGGGATAATGGCAGGCTGGTCTAAACCCAGGAATGCTATGTCATGAATCACAGAAAGAACCAAAAGAATGTACATGAATCCTGCTGAAATACTGGTTGTGTGCAGGAGAGCCTATTAGACTAGCAGCAGTGTCTAATAAGAGCCACAGAATTTACAGTGTATTTTGGTGGGATTCTGAAGATGAAATGAGTTCAAATCTATGAATAGGTATGAGATAAGTCCTCTGTTCACATTGCTGTGTGTGTGTATGTGTGTGCATGTGACTTCTGTGTTCTTTCATGTCTGTGAGCAGGTGACTGATGTGGGTGAGTTAATATCCTTGCTGTTGTTTGTAATAAGATACCTCTGACCTTGCCTTAACAGAAGTGATCATCCATGTGCTACAATGCCATACATGTGTTCCCGTCCACAATTCAATAAGCTGTTTTCCCTCATCCAATATGAACCAAAGAAGCCAGGTTGCTATTTTAATTATTACTTTTATGAATGAATTTATTTCAGACAATTTTACCACAAAAGTGATTGGTAAACAGTAGTTAATCACTTGTATTATTGTTTTTATTGATTTTATGTAAAGCACCTTGAGCTACAATTCTTGTATGAAATGTGCTATATAAATAAAGTCTTACTTACTTACTTAATGTATCATGTTTAACTGCTTTGTTATGAATATAGTTTGAGAAGGAAGATGTGTTTCTGACAGGTGACGGTATGTTAACCAGAGCCTATGTGATCTAATAATCAGTAAGGTATGCCTTGGCTCACTGTTATTGCAGCAATTTCTGCAGCCAGTGATCTGCAAACCTCTCACGCTTGACTTGTACACAGAGAGCATCAAGCAGACAGGGCATTCCATGTTCTGGCCATCTTTGTAGCTGGAAAAAATGAATGTTTTGTCATATTCTGGTGACGGTGAACTTTGATACAGAAACCAATGAACAAGTCAATTAAGAAACATGACCTTTATGGTATGCAGTACTTAAGACATGAAAATAAGTCCTCTATATTGAGTCTGTCGGTCAAATTACAATTGAGCATAGTGTGTTGCTAAATCGACTGGATTCCATTACATTTTATGTTTTCTCTCTCTCTCCATATCAGTGGGAAGTTCCCCTTGGCAGTGCAGTGGCTCCGATAACTGTAGACTATCTGGGGAAATGCAGCTCCATCATAAATGAGATGGTTGCCCCCTCTACTGTCCCATCAGTGACATGACCATTTACGTTTTCATCTGTTGAAGTGAACATTGTTTGTTGTTGTATAATAAATATGTGAAGAATATGACTCCCCCCCCCCCCCCCCCCAACAACATACACAATTTAGAGCACAAGCACACAGGAAAAATATACTTTACTGATTTTAAGCATTGTTAATCAGAATTGTTTATCACAATGTCTTTTTGGTGAATATTTATATGGTGTTTTAGTGACAGTAATCACATGAAATAGTGCAAAAACAATAAGGTTAGGCCAGGTCATTATTTCTGTGCCGGAGCAAGTCTCTGTAACTTGGCATCAAAACGTTTCCTGCTGCAGTTCAAGACACCAATGCTGCTCTTTTCAAAGTCGTATCCGATCTTATGTAACTCCTCCAGTCGCTCCGTAATGTTCTGTTTACTGAACTCCAGAACTCTGGGTTTCTCCAATATCTGTTTCAAACTGATTCCTCCTTTTAAAAGACAGTCTATTTTAGATATTAAATTCTCCGGGCCAATGTACAACATAGATGGTTGACTAACAATCATTCTTTTAAACTGGTCCTCGCGACAGCCACAAGACCACAGCTTCTGCTGAAGGTTCATGAAGTTGTTTCTCAGATACTCGTTCGACAGGTCCAGGATTTGAGCCCCGGATCCTTGCAGGAAATCGAGCATTTCTGAGTCACTCAGGTCAAGCAAGGATTTCAACATCTCGATGTTCGCATGGACTCTCCTGGTGCTCCGGATCAGAACGTACAGGTTGCGGCAAATCACATCTTTGGCGAACTTCCTCGGGTCGTCCCCGCCCAGCTCTTCGCACACGTCTCCAAGAAACTCGACCATCTGCATGTTGAGCGCCACGCTGTTAGAGAACGTCCGCGGCGCCGAGGTGAGCAGGCGATGCAGGTGCTTGGAGGTCAGGCCGAGCGAACTCAGGAACAGGATGTTCTTCCCCAAGTTGTCGTTGTCGCTCGAGCGGAAGAAGGATTCCGGGGAGCGGTCGAGGATGCTGATGATTTCGGCGTCGCTCTGGAAGACACTTCTCCACAGTTCCCAGCGCTGCTCCAGGTGGTCACCGGAGCGCGTGATGGCGCGAGGGAAGCGGGAGATGATGCCGGCGATGACTTTGTCGCTGGAGCCTTTGCTCTTGAGGAATTTCGCCAGGCCCTGTTCGTTGGTGACGACTTTGCGTAGCACGCCAGGTTGGCGCTCGCGAACCATCTTAACGTCCACACCCATGAAGGTTAAGCTCTCCAGCAAGGACTCGTTCTCCGGATCTGAAGCAGGCTTAGACTCGGTGCCACTGTCTGCGTTGGTGCAAAGCTGTCTGGGAAGGCATATGGAAGTCACTTTGGCAGGAGATATGGTGCAGAGCAGTCTGAATGCACCTAACGGAACTCTCTGTAGTCGCATTAGCGTCTTGACTCCTGGCAACAACGTCATATTTAGCAGTTGAAACGAGGGATAAAACCCTAAAGGGCACACAATAGTTAGAAACATTCCACCTTTCGAAGATGGGATTTATTGAACATCAACAAAAACTGAATGAGGTTTTAAATACGTTAGCTGTACGGGTAACACTAACTGTAACAGACATGACTGAGTTTTGTATATTCCAACGTTTGCAAACACAAAGTAAAGCTATCGCATTTTATCTACCCCCGTTTAGCTATAGTTGACGCTCCCATGCCGCCCGTATCAATAATACATTCAGTGTTGACTACTTGGAAGCGTTGAAGGAGTCTCACGTGCTGAGTGATAACTCATCTTGTAAACTATGCTGTTTGCTACCTAGCTCTAACGTTACCCAAAAATTAACATAATTGTTGAATATACTACTTACAGAGATGGGTTAACTATTTGTAGTTACAACTGTAAACCTACCTGTTTAGCGACTCACTGTTGTAGCGTATCCTTCATCCTAGCTACGACTTTCCCCGGTGAAGTTGTTCAGGTTCATTTGAAAATTGCGCTCTCTGGTGTACTGGAGTCCAAACCTATGGTAGCCTAATGATACACTAGATGGCGCCACGGTCATTTTGTGGGCGCTCCAGAGTCATACATTTCAATGACATTCTAACTGAATTGGTCTCAAACCATATAATTTCACAAACCACAATGACAGGATAAGGGATGTCCGTAGTTGATCATATAGCCAGAGTTAACCATTGTGCTACCTTCGGGTTATTATGAACCACAGCTATGTTGTGACAACTTTTCATGAAAAATAAGTGAAACATTTTCTGTATCCTTCGCGCGGTCTCGGGGTCGTTGTGACCCACAGCGTTGTCTATTACGCCACCTTCGCGCTGTCTCCAGGTCCTTGTGACCCCCTACCGTGTCCGCGTTGTGTATTACAACACCGCCACTAATGTGACATTGTAATAATGGGGTAGTTGTGGCATCCCCTCACACTAATCTGGACACCCGTTTTCTTATTTTGACGCGGGGCCACGCCACAGAGGTCACCGTATCTGAGGCCATCAGAATGTGTGACCCCACTGTAACTGCTGAATAAAGGAGTCGAAACTTCAAAATACTGTTTGGGGTAGTTCTGTCATCCCTTCACACTAATGTGGACATATGTTTTCTTATTTGGAGCCTTCACGGGGCCGCGCCACAGAGGTCATCGTATCTGACTGCCGTCAGAATGTGTGACCCGGCTCTAACTGCTCCATAAAGGAGTTCAACTTCAAACGATTGTTTGGGGGTAGTTGTGGCATCCTCTCACAATAATCTGGACACTTGTTTTCTTATTTGGAGCCCTCATGGGGCCCACGCCACAGAGGTCACCGTATCTGACAAGCAGCAATCAGAATATGCGACCCCTCTCTAACTGCTTGAGAAAGGAGTTAACAAGTTTCCCTTTGGTAAGGCTTAGGCTAGGTTGGATAGGGTATGTCGTATGTTGATTCTATGATTTAGGCTTAGAGGGTAAGGATGATCCACATGCCGCTATCTTTGAAAGCTGATCTACTTTAGATAATATAATACGTTATTACACAATGGAGGCACAGTAAACCAAGCTGAAATGCACAGATCCGCTATAAAACCAGTCCAAATCTTCCTTTACTAACTTAATGATCCATCTCCTATCAAAGAATAACGTATTTCACTGGTTTCTTGTCTACAGGGCCCCTGAGGTGTAGCCTGTCAGTGGGCATGCATGAGACACATAAAAGGGCATGATAGATTATTCATGATAGTCCGATCAAGGGTCCAAATGGCAGCTGACCCACTGTGTTCTCCCAGCGCCTCAGTCGAGTCCCAATCGAATCGAGGCTCAAGAGCTCGAGAATATGGTGGAAGTAGCCTATCAGTCTGTTCCTTGACGAGCTACTCCACACGCTCATACATATTTCAATACGGCACAGCGCTATCTTCATTATTCAAATAGATTTTCCCTCTGTGGCTCTGATGAGAGTGAATATGTGGCGCTGTCCAAAGCGGGTGCTTCTAATTTAAGTTATGTGTGTAGAGAGAGAGAGAGTATTAGCCTATCCTTTTGTTTCGGTAATCGACAGGACATCGTGTTTCATTATCGTCTCTGCCACTTTCTATGTCTTGTTCAGCCCACATCCACATTAAAGATCTAATCAAGGCTTAATTCTGGTGGTCTGCACTCTACTTTCACTATGTTTCAATAGAATAAAATATTAGGTGTAGGCCCTATGTTACTTGCGTAACTATGAAAAATGTAGGCTACTATGTAATGTAAGATATGAAGCACTTCACCTAACAGTTTTCACCCACAATAACCCTCTGATAGTAGGCTGTAAACCCTGTAGGCCTATATTTTTCTTTCAGTATAACCTTAAATTAATGTGTTACGAAGTCCCAGCAAACCCTCCTTGATCGTAGGCTACATTTACCAATTTAACATATGCTGTTATAAATAGGGAGGTTTCAGTGACGAATCAATAAAGAAGCAGATACTTGAATCCTTTTGGTTAGGCCTATACTCTTTTCTTTCAGTAAAAAAATCCGCCATACTCTTCTACCAAACAAAAAATAATTCAAACAACCCAAAAAGCGGCATCAAATAGGCCTAACTGTCACCACAAATAGGCCTAACTGTCACCACAAATAGGCCTAACTGTCACCACAAATAGGCCTAACTGTCACCACAAATAGACATGAAAGGTCTCTGAACTGGTAATTATGGAATCACCTCCCCACCTCCATCCATGGGGAGACACTGACTGTCTCCCCACCTTCAAGAAAAGGCTTAAGACGCACTTGTTCCGGGAGTACAACGGTACTTAGTTTCCTCCAGGAACACAATGACTCTTATTCACTCTAAAATATGCTGGGTTGAAAACAACCCAGCATTAGGGTTAGGGTTAGCCCTAACCTAACCCTAACCTAGGGCTAACCCTAACCCTAAACCAACTCAATTGGGGGACTTGTTGCTCTTGTTGGTTAGTTGTAACTGATTTTACTTCTTGTACTCGCTGTGAATTATATTATTGTCGCTTGCTTTTTCTACAGGTACACTCTTGCACTTTTTGAGGTTCATGTTGTTTAATTCGTAACTTGTTTACATGCTCTTATGGTTCTTCCGATTGGCACTTATTTGCTTTTCACAATGTTTCATGTTTTGTCTACCCCCAATGTTTTGGGGCTATCTCGTTGTTATGATCAGTGAGTGACCTAAGCACTTTTGTAAAGCTCTCTCTTGGAAGTCGCTTTGGATAAAAGCGTCTGGTAAATGAATACATGTAAATGTAAATGTAACTGACATACAGAGCAGTTTCCGTTTGTCGAGGCTTTACGGTGCTTGTGTTACAGTCTCTGACATAGTAATCCTTAGGCATATCAATAATTCACGGCCCCAAACTTTCAGGCTTTCAGTTGGTCCTTTTGAATGTGCATGCCAAACAACGAGAGTCCACAGGTGCGATCTGGATACGTTTTCACAGCGCAATTTAGATTAAGATGTCTAAAAGAAGATGGGTGGAATTCAAGATCTGTCAGACTATAAGCTGCACTGCTCCTGTCAGTCGAAGACACAGGCCTCATTCACCTGCAACCGGTATGAATTGTACATTATATTTGTTTTACATAGGGAACAAACGGCCCTCCGTTCACTAAAATGGTTTGATGTGTCCTAATCCAAAAGTAGGCCTATTTCGAAAATAATCAGTGGTGCCTATCACATCCTTAAAGTTAGGCTGCAGGTAAAGAGTTACTAATCAAGATAGGTTTAGCAGGCTTTATATATGTTTAGATGTTTTTGATAATTTACTTATGTTTATCCACAAATTATGCATTACATGGTCAGTGTAGTAAAATTCCTTGTTTTGTCAATTGATCATTTTGACCTCAGGATCTATAGAAAGGGGCGTTGCTACACTTACGCCGCGTCATCATGATCCGTCTCGTGTTTACGTGGAGAACATGGCGGCGACTGAGATGTGGCTATAAGCAAGTGGGCAGCTGCTAATGCCAGGCTCTGGAACTGAATTGAAACTTAAACTTTGAGAATTTCATGTCAGTTCAAAGACGAGTTATTCGCAAAAGTTGGGCGAATTCGCTGACACTTCGCATGAAGCCGTTTCCCGTTTCTCTCAGCCACAGGGACAACGGTAATGGAAGACGAGGAGAGGCTAAAGAAGCTCGAGGCCGGCAAAGCAAAGGTACGTATGGAAGCTCCTAGCTAGCTGATCTTCAGTTTCAGGCTAAACTTTAGCTATCGTTGTGTGCTAGTGGAATTACTTGAGTTGAATATCAAGCGTTTAGTACAAGAAATTGGCAACATTCGTTTTATTTGGCAGCTGTTTCAGAATTCCCCTCCCTCCATACCCCAGTCAGCTGTCAGTCCTAGAAAACATGCGCCCTGAATCTGACAGCCCGGTGGTTTGGGGGTCTGGGTTTGCTAGCTTGCTTGCTAGGATAGCCTCTCTCCTTTGTCACTCCGGATTGCTTTGCTGACTCAGTGATGCGTTTACCATTACAATAGCTACACGGCATAAAAGCTAGTAACTACTTGCAGTTAAACCTAGCTAAGCGGGTGATTGACTATGTTGATAGTCTCGTATGACAGGATTGTCAAGGCATTACCCGCTTTGGCGAATTGGTTTTCCCACATGTCAGTGGATGTATGTAAGGCGGCTGTCTGAACTACATATCAACCATAGGCAATAAATTGGGTCATAAAACATCCCCCCACTTTACAGTGTCAGAAATGTACCAGTATTCCAGCTTGCATACAAAGACGGCTCTTTACATTATTAAAAAGGCAAGCTTATCTGCATGCATACCTTCAGCCACAAGGTCAAAACAGCCATTATTGTCATAACGTAAAATGTCTCAGCAAGACCGAACCTTAATGTTCTCAACAGAGTCGATACCGAAGATTGTTTATAAATAACCAAGCCACTTCCCTGCTACAGTCTATAAATACTCCTGGTGAGGCTCATAGGGTAGGGAGGTTGATTAGACTTCATCTCTCCACAGGTCCTTCAGAATGTCATGATGACAGACTCGGCACAGTAATTTACCCAGCACACAAGGTCCTTCTCAGATGCTTGTGTCCCAACAAAGCTTGAACGCATGACACTGCATCTCGTCATTTACATTTAGTCATTTAGTAGACGCTCTTATCCAGAGCGACTTACAGTAAGTACAGGGACATTTCCCCCGAGGCAAGTAGGGTGAAGTGCCTTGCCCGAGGACGCAACATAATTTTGCTTACTAGACCGATTCCCTGACCACTCAGTCACCTGACTCCCTTGCTTGTCATGTTGCTAGAGGTTTAATTTGTGCTAGTAATCAATGTGTAGTACCATCCAAGTCCAGGTCTCCTGAACCTCTGTCTTCCAGTGGCTGATGTGCCAGCTAGGTAGCTGAAAGGTAAAGTCTGTTTGAATCTCCACCTAAAACATAAAGGGACTCTCAAAAAATCAATAGATCAAGTACTTGGTTTCTAATCAACCAAGTAAGGTGTTTTTCCTTAGTAATTACGTTGAAAATCGAACATGTGTTTAACGGTATTAAGTCAGTCTCAGAAGCCACGGTATCTTGCCTAAAGGACAAGCCTGCCAAGCGGCTTCGGAAGTGAAAGGTTGAGGTAAGGCGAGGGTTCAAACCAGGATTAGGGTAGAGGACAAGTTAGATCCCCTTCGAGATCGTCTCCTGTTATTTATTCATGATGCGTTGCGTTAATATAACAGCTGTTATGAGACTGTGGGAGGTAACACAGCCCAGAGTTTCAATACCAGGTGTAGCCTAGTTCTGCTGTTCTTTGTCATCGTGAATTTTTTTAGATACACTAGCAACGGATGTGCTAGTGAATGTGCTGGATTCAACTTGAGCCTTGTAGTTTTCTCACAGAGGAGCACCATGGCAACCTTCTAGGTGAAAAGGGGTGCCCTTAACGCTGCTCTGCTGCTCCTGGGAAAGACGAGCGTTATGTTGAAACACAGACACGAACGAACACACAGACACGAACGAACACACAGACACGAACGAACACACAGACACGAACGAACACACAGACACGAACGAACACACAGACACGAACGAACACACAGACACGAACGAACACACAGACACGAACGAACACACAGACACGAACGAACACACAGACACGAACGAACACACAGACACGAACGAACACACAGACACGAACGAACACACAGACACGAACGAACACACAGATGAAAGATGTTGCGTTCTCTCAGATGAACTGTCTACTGACTTTACAAATAGGCCGTGCAGTGCAGTTAGTAGAAGGCTTTGGTAAGAGCAGGACGACTTGATCTCCTTGATTTAACTCAGGCTTAATCTCCGTCGCCTCCCCTCATCAGAAAGAGAGTGTAAAACCAATCTGGCTCTCCTCCGCACTTTCTACAGAACCGGTCCAATCGAAAGTGCGTACTTTCTATCTGCATGCATTACAGATGGGCCTTCTTGAACACATATGTTGTAATTCTGTAAAGCTAGCCTCTCTTTGCAACCTTTTTTCTGGTTATGATCTTACTATGGCTTATTCTGGTCTTAACAAGGCCTTCTTTCAGGCCTTGGTGAAGTCATTAGAACACTAAGAATGATTGATCAATTGACTCTGATTGGCCTGTCTTAAGTCATAAAGCTCAAAGTAGAATAAACCAGATTTTACAGGGGTCTACAACTTTGAAGTTTTTTCACTTGCGCATACAAATTATGTTCTCAAACATTCTCCTTGAGACATGCTTGAAAAACTCATACATTTCCCACACAGTGATGATAGTGATAGTGATGATCCATAGACTGAACCATAGTTTAGTAGCCCACCTCTGTTGCAAGTCTCCTGGAAGAATTTCTGCAGTCTTGAAATTTGTTGTATACCAGGTTGCTACCTGGAATACTAGAGAAGACATCCTATCTCCCCTGGTGTTATGACAGCTCCTTAGCAACACACTACAGACAAGGTCAATCTTCTTCCCTTATCCTCCTTACTGATGTTTCACCTAGGAACAATTGCACCACTAACAGTAGCTGTGGGCATGTATTCTATCCCAGACTATTGGTTTTCTTTCAGAAAGCTCTCGTTGTTTACACCGTAAAGTAATTGTGCCTCGCATTTTCTCCGTTCTCTTGCCAGCCCTAATAAGTTTAAATATTTAAAGAAGAGGGAGCTGTTGTGTACCAACACTGCGCCTGACGAGGATCTTAAAACCGGCTCGGAGACGCAGAAGGCTCCCAGCCTCAAAAGGAATTCAGAAGAAATCTCCACACTTTCTGTTTGAAACACCCTGGAGACTCGATGAAGCCCCGATGGATGCATTTATTTCATCTGGAGAAGGGCCTTTTTAGTTGAGACCTTTAAGTTTTCCTACCATAAGACTTGTTACTAGTTTGGGTTTTTTCATGATGGTGTTAGTTGGGCCTGCTGTGGATCAGACAGGCTATGTTGCTGCTGATCTTCCAAGTGACATGTGATCTTCCCAGTAACATGTGATCTTCCCAGTAACATGTGATCTTCCCAGTAACATGTGATCTTCCCGGTGACAGGAGATTTCATGTGGTGCGACCATGTACTCCAAGTCCTTGAGAATAAGATGCAAATCACTCAGAATCAGAATCAGAATCAGAAAGGGATTTATTCGCCATGAAAGTTTGCACAGACAAGGAATTTGCTTTGCCACATGGTTAACAGTATAGCTTTCTGTTTACAAGCAGTGGTTTACATTTATTCATTTAGCAGACGCTTTTATCCAAAGCAATTTCCAAGAGAGGTTTATATTATTGCCTGTTTTTTTCTCATTGAGATTTAAGTTCAAAAGAAACAATTGGTGTAGGTGTGCTGCTGTTACAACCATAGGCAGAAATCCTGGGGGGCATGACCCCCCCATCATGGGAGAAATATGATTTGTCCCCCCCAATAAATCACTGTAAACATAAGCAAATTTAAATTATATTAATAATTTACATTTAACTTATTACAATGTAGGCTATGTGTTACAGCAGTAATTTTGGTGTCCCCCTCAGGAATTTCTCTTGAGAAAATGTCATATAATTGTCCCCCCAAAATTGATAGCAGAGTTTTGCCACTGGTTACAAAGTCCCATAGGTGTACTATTCACTTCCTTCTTACAACCAATTACATCCTCCTGTTCTTCTTCTGCTGAGTCAGGCTTGGCTGACCTGAGCTAAGATTTGTCTGACTTTGTTTCATATTGATCTTTAGCTTGTGTGATTAATCAGCCTTCACTGTCCAGGAAGCCTGTGTTCAGGCTAGGTACAAGCCTCTCTGGGATGAACTGCAGAACAAAGTATTAGATCAAATAACATTTTATTTGGACAGCTCATTTTACAAGCAGTGCTACAGAGGGGTTCACATACGCCCACAGAACTGTACCTAAACCAACCTATGATGACTAGACCTGAGTTGGTTGGATGTCAGGGTGGTGTAAGAGCGCTGTCAGTTCTCTAACTGAATTAATACATTTGTCCTTGTTTCAAGGTGCGATCTCAATTTGGATTTTTGTTTGTGTTCAATGTAGGCCTGTATTTGTGTGTGTTGTGTTAGTACACACTGAAATATCGATTGTCCGTTCCTTTGTAGGTGTGTGTGCTTCAAAAGATTAATGAGAAATACTCACGTCCAATCCATAATTAATGCATTGGGTAGCCCAGAAATACCGACCCTACAGTCTTGCCTTTAGAGTTAATTGTGCTAATCTATCATTAGTAATCAGTGGGATAAACGATGACAAAGCGGTAGAGATAATCGCTCCGTTGGAACGAAGCCAATGGCTGCATTAGCTGACCTACACCTTTCCGTCAAAATGTAGGCTAGGCTACAGATTTCAATTAGATGACAGCAATGATGCAGAAACACTGTACATGTATGTGCCACAACAGCGACCATCAAACAAGCCTTCAAACATGCTGAGATGTAGCCTGTTATTTGTGATTGAAATGATCCGGGAATGCTTATAATGACGCCTATTTGTTTGTCCTTAATGTTTGGAAACATCGCTATCGTATCTTTGAGGCTGTAGATGGTGTTATAACCAATGTAATCTGTAGAACCCGTATGCATGTCCCGTTCCAATCCAAGTTTAACTCAGTGGTCTGTTGCCAAATAGGCCACCCCGCTGTCATCTGAAATTGATCAACTGAGATTAAGCGTCCCGAGACGAGACTTCTTATCTACTTTCTGGTTGATAATAATTTGAATCCGTCGCAGCACAAACGGCAAAAGGGCGTTCATCCTCTGGTTTCATCACCTCTCTCAATTTTGGTTGTTATTTGTCGGACACAGCTTCAGAATTGAGATAAAATTAAAATGATTAGTGCTAACGAAAACAAATACAGCGCAGGGTTATCTAAGCTTGCTAGTATGACTGGAGTATAATAGCTAGCTACAAGTGGGAACCCTTTTCTGACAGTGTATAATTAGCTGCAGTACTGTAATTCAAATCAAACTGTTTCTGATGAAGCCCGGGGCAGAAGTTGGCCACCCCTGGCCAGGTAATCTGCTATTACTGCAGTAACCTTGGTAACAGGGGTCCAATTGCGTCTCTCCATGTGATACCTGGTGCCCGCATTTGCCCTCCTGTGAAGTTTGTTTCCGACTCAATGCCGCCTGCCTGCTGTCAGGTTTGGTCTTGGACATATGGTTTAGTCTCTTACCTTGCTAGCTGTTGCTCATACATAATGGATATGTTTTATTTTTCCCCCTCTCCTGTCTAAATCATGTAATTACTGCCCACATTCCCACATGGCGATTAGCTGTAAAAAATAAATAAAAAAATAAGTGGGTGGGTGTGTGTCATGTGCGTGGTGTTTGTGTGCGTGCGCCTGGGGGAATTAGTGTTGCCATGACCATGTGTGTTTTTATTTTAGGTAATGCTAATTTGGTGTGGGAAATCTGCTACAGTGAACATGGGCGTTTTATAAAACAAACAGAACGGAAGACTTGTCATTTACCCCCTGCGGTCCTAAAGCTGTTGGCATTTCTTCTGTATCTACAATATAGCATCAAGTGTTTCTTCTTTATCTACAAAATAGCATCAAGTATGCACACTTCCTGGTTACGCTAGTCATAGATGGAGATCTTGGAGAAATGCTCTCCCTGTTTCAGATGAACACTTTTTAAAATCCTTTCCTTGAGGGTTTAGGTTGGTTGAGGGGCAGTTCTATGGGCGTATGTGAAGCCCTCTGTGACATGCTTGCGTGTAAAAAGGGCTATACAAATACATTTTGATTTGATTTTTTACAAGAGACATATGAAGTTTGGATTTGTTCGAATTAACGGGAATATACGGGAATATACGGGAATTAACAGGAATAAACTGGAAATGTTGGGGTAATTTAACTGTATTTACCTTGTCATAAGCAGACATGCATGCAAACATTTATAATACAACTTTTGTGTGGACATGCATACATCCTACTCTCACTGCTGTAAAAAGTTAGTCTACTGTATACAAATAAACTTGGTATTAAAATGAACATGGCTTCAGTTTACCAAGTAATCAATATGCTAGGTAATGACAAACAGTGTTGGGGAAGTTCACTTTCTACATGAACTAGTTCAGTTCATAGTTCAAAATTTGTACTAAGTTCACAGCTCCAAAAATGTCTTTCAATATTTTACGAGCTATAATTGAAATCTCTGTCTGCAATACTGCTCCGGAAATTTACCGGAAACTTTCCGCCCCTTTGCAACCCTAGCTGTACAAATGCAACTGTCACTGTAGAAGCATGTTTTGGGGGACTGTTGAAATCGTTAGAACATATTTTGGTATTTAACTGCCCACTTCATGCTCTGATAATAAGTTCTTATCTAAGTGTATTTTTCACATATAGGAAGTTTAAAAAATCTAATCCTTTTAGCAGGTGTTTAAAAGATTAGTGCCTGCCACAGTGAGACACAAATGTGTCAGTCTTTATGAAGAGGAAGGACACAACATGGATGCCTGACATGTTTCGCTTGCGCTTTACCGAACTATGTAGCGTTGCCGTGGGTTTCCTGTCATGCTCCTCAACTGTTTAATTTATTCGTTATTTCAGTCATAGAAGACCACTCTAAGTGGTCCCTTCTCATTTGAAGGTCTTCCTGATTTAACTTTTAACTGAGCATGTGTTCAAGTGTTACACGTCTTGTTTTATTTGTTGTATGTCTGACAGCACACTGTGTAACCTGTGTATTGACCCCGTCGATGTGCTTCTCTTCCCTGATTGGCTGTAGTTGGCTGAGTACCGGCAGAGGAAAGCACATGCGGATGGACAGAAGATGCAGAAGAAGAAGAAGAAAAGGAGGAAAGGGCCGGAGGACTCTGAGGGAGATGGCCAAGGGGCCGGAGAGGCGGAGCATGATCAATCTCTGGTGGAAGAAGTCCCTGGAGGCGGAGGAGGCGGAGGAGGCGGAGGAGGCGGAGGAGGCGGAGGAGGCGGAGGAGAGGAAGGGGACCAGGCACCGACCAGAACGGAGTACAGCTTTGCCAGGACCCTGCGCAGCGGAGAGACGGTCAAACATGATCAAACGTACACCATAGAGGTAAACATCCCTTAGATGAGTTTGGGAACTAATCGATCGAGTTAACGGCCTCTGCCAAACACATATTCACCCTCCTTGAAATGTCATAAGTAACACTCAGTTTAATATAGTCGAGTAACTTGAGTATGAAGCATATTACGTTCACAGGGCAGCGTTATCAGACAATATCAATATAACTTAATACAGAGGTATTGTATTCTTATCTCCATCTTTCAATCTATGCTGTTAAAATGTTATTAATAGCAAGTTTGACTTTATCATGATTTTGCCTACATACAGAAGCTTCAACCAGAATGTCACTTAAATTGTAGTTTTTTTTTTGTTAAGTGTGGATATTTAGTTCTAAGCTGGACTACAAAAGTTTTCAATTTGCAGCATCAAAGAAATAGTCTGAATCCATTTGAACTGAATGTGCCAAGTCTTAGATATCAGAACAAAGACTTGAAAATTCTACTGTTGCCATGAGCTACTTTTGTGTTCCACAAAAGCTCAGTATTAAATGGATGAATATGAACGAGGACAACATATGGCTTTGTGTTTGTGTTGCCCCTTGCTGAATCACCACCAAGTCCCATTTTCGACAGATTTATCACCCGTACAAAAAACATGTTTATCACCTGTAATTTAACCTCTTAAAAGTACAATGCGTAAGATTTTTTTCAGATAAAAAAGATTCTCAGTAAAAAAAAAAAAGAAGAAAGTCTTTGTCCTCTATAAATATGTTGTGTAAGCTACTAAGGTCCTCTGGGAGTTGTTTAGCAACACAGACAGCTCAGTGCCAGAATCACTTTCTAATTTTGGAGCAGCCCGCTCCTTTCCAGCCAGTTACGTGTCAGCGATCCTGTTCCAGCCAATCGTCTCTGGCGAGGCGGGCCCTCTTCCTTGTCTTATTGAAACCACTGTCAATCAAATTTGTGCTGGAAGAAGCATGGTAGCATGCTTCTTCGTCTCATATTTGAATTAATTCACTAATTAATGTAGTAAAGTTTCTTATTGGAGCTTAAAAATGTAAACATGCGTTGAGCCAGAGGAACATATATTTCAAGCCACATGTTGGTCTCTCAACCAATAGTTGTTGTTTTTTTAGCAGCCTTTATTTGCCATGAGAAAAATAAATAATGATCCCTAATGATGTTCTGATGAACCCGTCAATTGCTGTTCTGACTGCTGCAAAGCAGTAACCTTTAAGTCTGTTCCCAGTAGGGCGGCAATTGTCTGTTTTTGTGTGTGCCTAATTAACAAACTCCTAATTCAGTTAATTAAGAACTGATTAAAAACCACCATACAACCAAAGTACCATCTGCCTAGTTCAGCTTTTTGCTACAAGTCTTAAGCCAACCACAAACACGTATCTTGGGGATTTTTTGACGAGGCATTAAACATGGTGTACCATACTGATGCTTAAGGGATTGAACGAATGTGAGCTCTCTCTCAGACAAAGATTTTAGTTTGAAAGCAGAGCCAGAGAGACTTCGGAGGGCCCTTGCACTTTCCTCCTCGAACAGCTTTTCATTAAGTGCGTGACTCAGCTCAACTGACTACCTCCTCGCTGTGAAATAGTTCCCGTGTTTTCACAGACAATCAGCAACCCTCCAGCTCATTCAGACCTCACCAGACAAAAAACTCTGTGCTATCGTCCTCAGAAGGAAAGCATGGATGAAAGAATTGCTATCCTTCCTCCTCTTTCCCACCTCTTTTCTTTTCAAACACTTGTGTCATCCCCCCCCCCCCCCCCCCCCGGCGACACCACCACTACCACATAGGCTATGGCGGGAAAGAAAAAAAAAAGAATGAAAACGAGTTGCCGTGGCAACAGACAATCGGCTTTTTTAAACAGGTCGAGATACCTCAGTCTGTGTTGGAGGATCTCGCGACCTTGCGAGCTTTCGCCAGATTAGAGACGAACTAGAGTTAGAAAATGAAGAGACAGATTGCTATATATATGTTTGGGGTTTTTGTTCCTCCCAAATGTCCTTTGTTTGTGTAATTATGATGACTGTCCGCTGTGATCAGCTGCATATGGATGTTTCCTGCCTTCATACTGTATCTGCCAGTCGATTTTATTACCATAATGTTTTAATTTCATTTTACATGATCAAAGTCCTTATCAAGTATATAATATTATCAAGTCTTAGTAAAGGTTGGCTCAAAGCTAACTGTCCATTTGTCCGATTCTTTAAGTAAAAAGCTGTTGTGCACAATTTGAGGCCCTCTGAGAGTCGTTTGGCAACACTGACAGCTCAGTTCCTGTGGAATGGTACTTTCTCATGTAAGAGCGGCCCGCTACTTTCCAGCCAATTATGTGGCTGCAAACATGTTCCATCCAATCGCCTTCAGCGAGGTGGGACTTCCTCCTTTGCTTAATTCATGAAACCACTGTCAATCAAACATGAGCTGGAGGACAGCTTGGACAGTCAGACAAGAGTTGGGGGTGCTGTTTCTCATACTTGAATTTATTTAATAATTTCACATAATGCAGCTTTAATAGAGAATATTATTTAATGTACGCTAATGCCGAAAGGAAGCACTGACTCATTGGAAGACATTTTGTTTAGTTTGTACAAACTTTCCACAATCTTCATCAAACTGTGATGGAAATATATCTTGGCTTTCTCAAAACCAAAATATCTTAACAGGTGTTTGTTCCCTTGTATGGCATAAAATGACCCTTCAAAAACAAAATCTGCCTATGTGCTTTGAAATGACGAATCTATCTGTGCTAAAAAAATAAATATATGTTTGCTATTAGTGTATAAATCATTTGACATTTATTTTAAGAGACAAAAAAAAGTGTAATTGGCCTGGGCCCTCAATTGAATTACCACAGAGATGTTGCAAGTAGCAACGCAACTTTCTCCCCTCAGAGAGAGAGAGAGGGGTTGCTGTGGAAACACCGGAGCTTCAAAGTGTCCTCTCTTAGGCACTTGAATATGCGGCAGAAAGGGAGAGAGAGAGAGAGAGAGGTGGCAGAGGAGATTTATGCTACAGTATGTCTGTGGTAGAGCTAACCGCTTGTTTTGGTATAGCAACCAACCAATGTCAGTTAAGACACTTGTTGCTTACACAGAACAGGGGGTCTTTAGCATGTTTGGACGTATGGGCCAAGAATGTTCACATGTGGGAGAGAGAGGTGCTGATGGTGTTTCATAACGACACAGGTTTAGATTGTTGGGTTTAGTGTGTTTCAAGGTGCATCAATTATGTTTTGTTGCAACGCTGTTAAATTCTAGTGTTTTGGCATCCTTTATTATTTTCGTATAAATCATGGGATGGGGAAAGCACCAGATGTGTCCTTGTTTGAGAATGATACAAAATAAATGAATAACTCTGAGCTCCATGGCCACAACTTTGTAGTATTCTTGTGTCCTATAAGCTCTGCTGAATACATTTGCTGTTGAATTTAAAATAATCAAATCAAGTGAAGAGATCAGACAACCAGTGTGAAAGTAGCACTAAGTCTCCTATGGATATGGACATCATCTTTCTCCAGCACTGTTTAGTTGCTTAGTTTAGTCGTACCCATGTTTGATCTTGGTCCTACAGACTTCAATATCTTAATATTTTTTGATTGTATTTTTTTGTCATGTAGACTTTTGTTTATCTTCATATTGTCCCCTTGATGTGCTGATGAAGTCTACATTTACATTGTCATTTAGCAGACGCTCTTATCCAGAGCGACTTACAGTAAGTACAGGGACATTCCCCCCGAGGCAAGTAGGGTGAAGTGCCTTGCCCGAGGACACAACGTCATTTCGCACAGCCAGGAATCGAACCAGCAACCTTTGGATAACTAGCCCAATTCCCTAACCGCTCAGCCACCTGACTCCCCTGTCTAACAGTGTTACTGTATTTCCGTTGCAGCCTGAGAGTGAGCTGTCCACCACAGCTGAAGACTATTCGTCTGAGGTGAGTAGAAATGTAGGCGGTTACATTTACCAAGAACCATTTTCACAACAACACACAACCGCAACACTTGGAACACTGTTTGAATATACCCCACAAGGAGAGTTGATGAATTTGTCAATCTTTGTCTATGGTAAACCTAAATGTATGTCCAAGAATAGGGTTTTAGGAATTGGAATTTAATCAGATTTAAAGTGCTTCAACCAGGGATGAATTCTAATACCAGGCATGTTGGCTCTGGTCACTTCTGACAAAATACCACATGACTCCACTAGCTTGTTGCCAGGCACTTGGTTCACCCAGTCACAGCTATTTCTCTTAACTCGATAAAGTCAAAGCCGTGTCCCTGCACCTCTCCCCTCTCCTTTTTCTCAGAGCTGCCATTAAAAGCCTTTCCTGTCACACACTGATTTGAATGGCTTAATGAAGAGTGCCGTTACAATGCAGTGTGACGCAGACTAGGAAAAATCAAATACCAGATTTAATTGTGTTCTTCACTTTGTGCGTAACCACCATCATAATTAGCCTGGTAATGGGACTGAGATGACAGACTCAACAGTAGCATTGTGAATTGACAGGTAAACGGATGCCATGAGACGACTGAGATCCCAATGCAGTCCTACACGGAGTTTATCTGGGTATAGTAAAGACGATCAATGAGCAAGTCTTGCGCTGTCTTGCTGATGAACTATGACTTAATGCTCCATTGCACTCTCCTTCTATGCTGTACTGTTTCCTTAGCACACAATGAACATACTGCCAAGATAACCAAGATTGCCCGCTAACTCACTAACCAAGTGCCTTTTATTCTATGCCTCTGGGATTTCAGTATGTGCTTCATTAAAATTATGCATGTTTGGGAGTCTATGGCCTTCACCACCCCAGAGATGGTCATCTCTTAAGCTAATAACTATTTTACAGGGAGGATGGAGAGTGGTTTGAATGGACGGGGGGGTGAATGAGGTCTACGTGACATTTCAGTGCTGTAAATTATTCTTGAAGTTGGAGAGAGAGACAGAGAGAGAATATCAGAGAGAGAGGGGAAGGAGAATGGAGGTGGGGAATAGAAGGAGGGAGGGAGGGTGATGGCCGTTGTATAAGAGCTATTCAATTGCCATGGCACAGGTAATGGTGTTTGCAGGCAGCCAGGGGGAGGGAAATGAGAAAGCTAGAGAAATGGATGGCTTGTTAGTGCCACAGTATATAGCAGATAGGGATAATGGAGTCTCAAAGTAACAAGACATCTGCTAAAGGTGAAGTTATCGGGCCACTTGTCGCATCACGTTCCTCGACAGCTGCCTGTCTGTCTCTCTCTCTGTCACTCTCTCTGTCGGTCCGGTGTTGATTGTCTGCAAGCTAAGTGATCACTGAGATGCTTCCTTTGCCCTGTTCACTGGGGGGAGGGGCAGGCCTTGTCTACGATGGCTTAGCCAGCTGTCCTTGTCTGTTCTCCAGGAGGAAGTGGACCCTCTGCAGAAGGAGGGAAAGGAAGGACGTGTCCAGGACGTGGAGGATGAACTGGAAGCCAAAAGCCGGGCGGTGGAGGAGCTGAGAGGAGAACTGGAGGAGGTCCGGTCTGCCTTCGAAGGGGTACAGCAGGTAATAGTGAACGAAGGAGTATAGCAGGTAATAGTGAGCAAAGGGGTACAGCAGGTAATAGTGAGCAAAGGGGTACAGCAGGTAATAGTGAGCAAAGGGGTACAGCAGGTAATAGTGAGCAAAGGGGTACAGCAGGTAATGGTGAGCAAAGGGGTACAGCAGGTAATGGTGAGCAAAGGTGGGACCGACGGTGAACGGACCTGTCGTGAACTCAAGGTTCGGTGTCTGCCCTTTCGTGACAAAGCTCTTTTTTTTTTCATATAGACGTCAATCTTTGTTGCATTTTACCCACCTCTTTAGCGAGTTCTGTTTTTTTTTTTTATGTTTTGGCTGAATGTTGTAGCGTTAAACAGTGTTTGGATCCACTCCATCCACTTTGCATCAGTTATCATGTGTCCTTCAAACCGACCTGGTATTATGTAATTGTACTGGCCTTAACATAAATGCACATACTTGATAAGCCCTCAGCTTTGGATTGATGATAACCCCTGACCTCATCATAGAGCACCAGGCCGAGGATGAGTAATAAAACCTATATTTGTCTTTCCTGGCGAATGTACCGTATGTTTTTACATTTACATTTAGTCATTTAGCAGACGCTCTTATCCAGAGCGACTTACAGTAAGTACAGGGACATTCTCCCCCAGGCAAGTAGGGTGAAGTGTCTTGCCCAACGACACAACGTCATTTTGGCAACCTAATGAGTAATAGGCTGATTCCCTAACCGCTAAGCCACCTGACTGATTTTATAGCGTCTCGCAGAGACTCCAAAGCTTGACAAGTGAAACTGCCTGGTCTTGATCTTGTGTTTGTTGTATTAAGGACGTATAAAAAAAGAAATTTATGGGGACTTTGAAGAGTAATCCTTCTTCTTTCTCAGCTGCAGGACTTTGAAGCGGCTCTGAAACAGCGGGACAGCATCATCACCCAGCTCACAGCCAATCTCCAACAGGCTCGGGAGGAGAAGGCCGAGATCATGAGAGAGTTCCTGGAGATGACTGAGCAGAGCCAGAAACTGCAAATTCAGTTCCAGCAGGTAAACCCCCCCCCCCCCCTTTTTTTTTCTTCTAGTTGGTTTGTTCTGTCATGTCCTTACACACTCGTTCCTCCTTACCAACTTTAAAAAGGGGAACCCAAGCAGGCAATTTAGTCACACAAGCACACATTTCTTAAACTAATCCCAAGTGTGGCCATAGACTCGAGACATCTGATCATAATTATTCACCCAGACCATTGTATAAAGATATATACAAAAACATTTGTAGATACATTTATGAATAAAAATGTCCGTCCGTCCCCTCCCCCAACCCGGATTCCCACTGAACTAGGAGTCAGGTGGCTGAGCGGTTAGAGAATCGGGCTAGTAATCTGAAGGTTGCCAGTTCGATTCCCGGCCGTGTCGAATGACGTTGTGTCCTTGGGCAAGGCACTTCACCCTACTTGCCCTAATGTACCTGTGCTTACTGTAAGTCGCTCTGGATAAGAGCGTCTGCTAAATGACGAAATGTAAATAATAACTTCCCATCCCCTGGTTTTGATCGACAGCTTCAGGCCGGAGAGACATTGCGTAACAGCAGCCACAGCAGCGCGGCAGCCGACCTCCTGCAGGCCAGGCAGCAGATACTCCTCTGCCAACAGCAGGCGGACGACATGGCCGCCAAGGTCAAAGGTCACGAGGAAAGAAGCGCGGAGCAGCTTCTGATGGTCAGTCAGCTCAAACACCGCCTCAGCGAAGCCGAGATGGTGAGTGAAGCTCGAGATTATTTAGATCTTATTTTATATTTTCCATTGTATAGTATTATTTAGACATTGATCAGGCATTGTCCAGTATTGGTTCTTCTAAGGCCTACTTTTCTCTTGTAGGTTGAGAGGAGAACAGAAGAATCTTTTGCACAAAGGCTAAATGAAAAAGACCTGCTGATTGCTGAACAAGAAATAATGATGTTGGGACACGAGCGTGCCCTTGCCCAGCTTAAAGAGGAGCTAGCGCTCGCGGGCTGCGGGCAGGAATCGTTTACCCAAAGGGCGAATGAAAAAGACTTGATGATTTCTGAACAAACTGCAATAATTACAGGGTATAAGCATACACTGGCACATCTCAAGGAGGAACTTGAGCTGGTAGAAAGGAGGGAGGAGGAATCCCACGCACAGAGGCTACGAGAGAAAGACCTGCTGATTGCGGCGCGAGAAAAAGGCATGTTGGAAAGTGATCACTTACTGGCCCAGCTCAGAGGAGAAGTGGCGGTCTCAGAAACACAACTGAATGACCTCAGACAGCACATGACTGTAAAATCCCAAGAGCTGGAAAGTTGCAAGGCTCAATTGGACTGCTCCAAGGTGGAGCTGGATAGCTACAAAACTCAATTGGACAGCTCCAAGGTGGAGCTGGAAAGCTACAAAACTCAATTGGACAGCTCCAAGGTGGAGCTGGATAGCTACAAAACTCAATTGGACAGCTCCAAGGTGGAGCTGGAAAGCTACAAAACTCAATTGGACAGCTCCAAGGTGGAGCTGGATAGCTACAAAACTCAATTGGACAGCTCCAAGGTGGAGCTGGAAAGCTACAAAACTCAATTGGACAGCTCTAAGGTGGATCTGGAAAGCTGCAAAGCGGAGCTGTCAAGTTCCAGACAGAAGGAGCGGATGTCGTCCGGTGAGATCCAGCAGCTGATGGGGACCGTGGAGAACCTCCAGAAGCGATGCCACCAGGGGAGCCTGTCTGACAGCGAGTCACTCCAGAGGACGGAGGAGGCATCCTCCCGGAAGCTGGAGCATCTCCGTGCCGAGCTGGACGAGATGTACGGCCAGCAGATCGTCCAGATGAAGCAGGAGCTTCGCTCGCAGCACTCGGCGCAGATCGACCGCCTGACGGAGCAGCATCGCGCAGAGCTGGAGACGCTGAAGGCCGCTCCCATCCTCGGTCCGAGCCCCGAGGCGATGGCCGAGCTGGACGGCAGGATCGCGGAGCTCCAGGAGAGGCTTAGGGAGGCCAGGGCGCTGCAGGAGAGAGACAGCCGCGAGCTGAACCAGGTTGCCCAGGACAAACTCCACCTCCAAGGCCAGGTGAGGGACCTGCTCAGGGACCTGTGCTCGTCCAGGGCGGAGCAAGAGTCCCTGAGCGCCGCCTCGCAGGAGAAACTCGACGGCGAGCTGAGGAAACTCCGGGAAACCATCGACGGGCTGAAGGCGCAGCTGGTCGCCGCCGGGGAGGCGTCCGAGGAAGCGGAGGTGAAGCACGAATCGGAGACGACGAACTACAAGATCAAGCTGGAGATGATGGAGCGGGAGAAGGACGCGGTGCTGGACCGCATGGCCCAGTCCCAGGAGGCGGAGCTGGACAGGCTGAGAACGCAGCTCCTCTTCAGCCACGAGGAGGAGCTCACCCTCCTGAGGGAGGACCTCCAGAGGGAGAGCCGCCTCAACGCGGAGAACCTTCTGAACGAGGCGGCCGTCAAGCACGAGCGGGCGTCGGAGCTGACGCGCAGCGGCTACGAGAATAGGCTGCGCTCGATGGAGGGGGAGCGGGCGGCGTCTGCCTCGGAGCGGGACGAGCTGATGCACCAGATCGTGGCGCTGAAAGAAGACTTGAAACTCGCTCTGCATAGCTCCAGAGCCGATGAGCTGCTGGATCAGCAGAGGGAGCTGCAGGTGGAGGTGGAGGAGCTGAGAAAGGGAGGAGAGGAACGAGTTCGGTTGGAGAGGGAGGTCCAGAAAGTGCTCAGGAACTACGAACTGCTGGAAAACCAAATCAAGGAGAAAGAAACGGGCTGGGGTGAAAAATGGAAAGCGCAGGAATCCGAGAAGATGATTTTGAGACGGAACAATGAAGCCTTAAAAGAGGAGGTGGAGTCACAAAATAAAACGATTAAGTCTCTTACATCAGAAAACGAACAAAGGCAGCAACAGGTTGTTGAGCTCAGAGGGGAGGTCGAAAAACAAAAGAGTACTTTCTCTTTTGCTGAAAAAAACTTTGAAGTTAACTACCAGGAGCTGAAGGAGGAGTACTCTTGCCTGATTGAGGTGAAGGCACAGATGGAAAAAATTCGACTAAAAGAGACACTCGAGTTCGAAGCAAAAATCCAAAGCCTTGAGTCACGAAATTTGGAGGTTAAAGAGCACCGTGAAGTGGAACACATCTCTGCAGGGGACTCTGCACTTACGGAGAAAGATGCTACTGAAGTGATGGAGAAGCTGGAGGTTGCCCTGAGTGAGAAGGACAGCCTGACCGCCAGGCTATCTGAAGTTACTGAGAGTCTGTCTGTTACACAGAGGGAGGCAGAGCAGCTAGAGGCAGAGCTGACACAGGTCAGGACTGAGAACAAGGAGGTCATCTCCCGAAACGAAAACCTGGAGGGAGAACTGAAAAGAGAGCGAGAGACCTCAAAGAAAAGGGAGAGCGAATTAAAAATGGACAGACGGGCGTCGAGAGCTGCTCAGAGTGAGAGTTCCGAGCTACGGAACGCAGCGCAGTCTCCAGCGTGCTCCGTCCAGGATCACACCCTCCAGGATCACACCCTCCAGGATCACACCCTCCAGGATCACACCCTCCAGGATCACACCCTCCAGATCACGTCCCTCCGGGACCAGGTGGAGGGGCTGCGCTCCTCGTTACAGAAAGCCGAAAAGGAGCGCGACTACCTCCGGTCCGCCCGCGAGCTCCAGGGCCAAGTGGGAGCCTCCAAGCCGGCGGAGGCGAAGGTCCAGAAGACCAGGGAGGGACCTGCAGAACGCGACCCCTCATCGAAGCCCTCGGGGTCAAGCAGGCGCAGGAGACGGCAGAGGGGGAAGCAGGATCGCAACAGCTCAGCCCAGGCAGGAGAGAGAGCCGAGAGAAAGGAGGAGGAGGTGGAGGAGGAGGAGGAGGAGGGGGCTGGGGCGTGCGAGGGAGAACAGGCTGGAAGCGCTGCAGAGCGGGAGACACGGGCTCAGATGGAGAGCCTGGTTGAGACGCGCTCGCGGCAGAGGGTCAGGGAGGAAGACGCCGCAGATGGGTGCCACGACAACGACGTAGAGAACAAGGTAGGGATTTTACTTGCTCCTGCCGCTGTAGTTGCAGCTGACAGCCCCCGCTACGATAAGTGCCTTGCCTTTTTTCAAGGGACTCATGGAATTATACGTTGGATTGGCTTGTTAAAATGGTTGTATTGTGATTGAAATTACACCGAAAACTAATTGCTGCTGTCGAAACGTCACGCTTAATATGATATCGGTTTAAATACACAGGGTACTCAGAAATGTATAATTAATACCTGGGCGAAAAATGGGGTTTTGTTTTTAAAAACAAAATGGAAAATATGACATTTTCAGACACACTTGTGAATTACAAAGGGTTTCTATGCATTAGAACCTTTATATACATGAAAAAAAGAGGCTTGGTATCTTCCTGTAGATATCAGACAAACCATTTGGAGTTTATGAGAGACTGTGTTTATGAGAGACTGTGTTTATGAGACACTGTGTTTATGAGAGACTGTGTTTGTGAGACACTGTGTTTATGAGAGACTCAAGTTGGAGATAATAACACGCATGCAGAAGGTACAAACAGCAGACAGATGAACTGAATTGATATTCCTCTTCATGTGCACCACAGTGTAAGTTTCCCTATGTCAAGCCCATATGCATTCTTAATAACAACAAGTTATGATCCTTATCTTCAAAGCTTAAACATTTTAAATAAATAATAAAAATGCCTGAGGGAATCTTCTCTCGTCAAGTACATCTATCTCTCTGGCAATGTAACTCGGCTTTTACTAAGAAAAACAGGCATTGTAGTTTCAGGGGAGTAAGTGTTGGTCAGAGGTGAGAAGCCATTTTGTCACATCATTCTGTGTGGATCTCACCTTTGTGACAAGGCTGCTTCTCAGCATCTAAAACACCGCTCTATCCCTCTGCCTGTCTTTCATTGGAAGGACTTGATAAGGGGCTACGCAGGACCTTCATGATCAGTGCAAGCAACAGGTTTCTACAGACAAACAGCTTAAATATAACCAGCACCACAGTGGCTATAGTAGATCGCATACACTACTGTATTTGTATAACACCTCTCACAGATAAAAATCACAAAGTGCTTCACAACAAAATGCAATACTGCTCACTTGACATTGCTTTTCAGGAAGTTGTCAACCATTCCGCATCGTCCTTGAACATTAACCACTTTGTGTAGTCGTTTCATAAATCTTCCCGCAGTTTGTCAGCAAAAAATCGACAGATTCGCTCACAAGCTGCGGTGATGCGTTTGTTTCGACTCTTCCCCTAGGAGCAGAGGAGCAGAGGGGTGGAGCCAGCGCCCGACGCTGTAGCCCAGCAACGAGAGGCGAGGATGGAGTCTACAGAGCATGTAAATGTCAATAAAGCTCACATCCTCTGTGCTTTTTCAGCTCTGAGTCACTTTGATGCTTCAAACGGCTACAGCCAGGGGGTCAAAGGTCGATACAGGAACCTGTTGGGGCTCCGCACAGGACTGTTGGAAGCTAAAGGAATACAGTAGTAGTTCCGGCGTGGGTTGACTAAAGAAAAAACTATTTTTCTTTTTTGGGGGGGGATTCGTTTGAAGGGTAGGGGTTCGATTCCAGCCCAGAATGGCGGGCGTCGGAGCCGCTGTGACAGCGCGGGTCACGGTGGTCTCGCAATAACATTATTTTAATGCGTCACACACAAATTGGCCCTGGGAGCGTCTGGTATTGTTTTCAGGATGTGCTGTGGCTCGATTGAAGTATTTCAAAAGGAAGGACGTTGTGATGTTGCATGAGTGCAGCTGCAACACGTTCATGATGGAGAGAGGGGGAGAGGGAGAGGGGGGGGAGAGGGAGACAGAGAAATGGAGAGAGAGAGAGGGAGGGAGGTAGAGAGCGAAAGGGGAATTGTTAAAGGGGGGAGGGAGAGAGGTAGAGAATGACAGGGGGAGAGAGGGAAAACGGGAGGGAGAGAACTGAAGAGAGAGGGAGGGAGGTAGAGAGAGAGGTAGAGAACTGAAGAGAGAGGGAGGGAGGTAGAGAGAGAGGTAGAGAACTGAAGAGAGGGAGGGAGGTAGAGAGAGAGGTAGAGAACTGAAGAGGGAGAAAGGAGGTACAGAGATGTAGAGAAAGGAGAGGCAAGAGCTTACAATGGACATCCTTTGTGTTGTGTCGGTAGAACAGATGCTGCTGGACCCTCTCATGTTATGCTAATGCAGGTGTTCCATCCGCAACGTAGAAACACCTCCAAGATAACATGCCCATTCAAGGCACCTATGCACGCCTCGTGAGCGGAAGCAAAACCATTCACACGCCCCCTTAGCGACAAAGGAGATGGATGTTCCACAAAGACCCATGACTGGTCCGAATACCGAGGCCATTAGGCTTAATACACTTTTCCCTTTCTGTCTGTCCTCAAAGGAACACGCATCCGAAACCTTTTTAAGGCAGTTCAACAAAAAATATCAGCAAATTCATTGACTAGTGGTGATAAACTCAACCAGACCGAAATCTAAACACAGGGATGTGACTTATAGTACATGGGAGAGAGGGGAAACAATTGTAAAGATTGATTTGATTTGATCAATTTCCTGACATTAACCGCTGAACCTTTGCATCCCTGCTGTGTTCTCATTTCATCATCAGATTCATACTTCTGTTTTGACTTGTGATATTGTGCGTTGTTTAATATTTATAGATTTTTTTTCTACCACACAACATATATCTATATCTTTACCTCTGGGTATAAAGTAAAGTCCTACTTGACCTGATTTCTCAGACGGAGTGTAAGCTGCAGCTGGAGGCCCAGCGCATCAGCCTGTCTCAGATCCATGCTGCCCAGCTGGAGCTGCTTCGAGAGCGGGCGGCCGCCCACTCACACACCCTGGTTCAGGGGCAGGGGCAGGCCCGCCTGGAGGAACACAGAGGCACCGGTGAGTGTGTTTTGTTTTTGGGTGTGTGTGTGTGTGTGTGTGTTCGTGTGGCAGGCTTAGAGAAGGCGTTTGTAAGTTTAAATGTGTGTTTGGGTTGTCTATCTTCCTCCCCCCCCTCCACTCACCCATCTTCCTCCCCCTCACCTCCCCTCCTCTCCACTAACAATCTACCCCGCTCCACCTGCGCCTCTACCCCCCTCCACTCACTCACCCGCCCTCCCTTCTACCACTTTCACCTGCACTCCCACATGCTCCTCTACCTCCCCCTCCCTCCCATCCACTCCCCCTCCCGTCTACCCCCTCCAGGCGCCCCCGAGCAGGCCCCGGCGCCCCCCGCCCAGGGCCCGGGCGGACTGGAGGTGGAGCTGCAGAAGCAGCGGGCTGAGCTGGAGGAGAGGCACCAGCAGGAGGTGGAGCGTCTCCGGTCCTCCCACCGTCAGCAGGCGGAGGAGAGTGAGCAGCGTCACGCCACAGAGCTCATGGTGCTGCGACAGCGCCTGCATGAGGACCCCGGCACCCAGATCAGGTAATCCTAATCCCAGGCCGAGATCAGGTCATCCTAATACCAGGCCCAGATCAGGTAATCCTAATCCCAGGCCCAGATCAAGTAATCCTATTCCCAGGCCCAGTTTAGGTAATCCTAATCCCAGGCCCGTCTCAGATCAGATCATCCTCATCCCAGGCCCAGAACAGGTAATCCTAATCACAGGACAGGCCGAGCTCAGAAAATCAAGTGTTTTAGGAAGGTGACGTTTGACGTCCATCTCCTTGACCTTCCCCCACTCTGAATTGGATAGTGTCTAAAACAGGGGTCTCCAAACCAGTTCTTGGAGAGATACCTGCCCGATCAAACGGCTAATTATTTGAATCAGGTGTGCTAAGGTAGAAGCGAGAACCTAAAGGCAGGTAGGGAGTCAGGTGGCTGAGCGGTGAGGGAATCGGGCTAGTAATCCGAAGGTTGCCAGTTCGATTCCCGGTCATGCAAACTGACATTGTGTCCTTGGGCAAGGCACTTCACCCTACTTGCCTCGGGGAGAATGTCCCTGTACTTACTGTAAGTCGCTCTGGATAAGAGCGTCTGCTAAATGATTAATGTAGCTCTCCAGGAACCGGCTTGGAGAGCTACCTGGTCTAAACCCTCTGGTGAGGATCCCCGAGTTCCCAGCAGGCTGTGGCAGCTGTGAGGGGTCCAGAGATGGGCCCAGGGGGATCCGGTAGCTGAAACCTTAGAGGCAGGCAGATGCTGCCTAGGGACGCCTTTCATTGGGGGAACCTTATCTTGGTACCCTGCAGCATCAAGCCTCACTTGAAGGAATCATTTTGATGCTGTACTTCGTACCTCTTTTCTCTTATGTGCCATAGCGCTTTCTCTCGCTGCCTTTCTCTCTCTCTCTCTCTCTCTCTCTCTCTCTCTCTCTCTCTCTCTCTCTCTCTCGCTGCCTTTCTCTCTCTCTCCCCACCCCCTCTCTCTCTTTCTCTCTCCCTGGGCCTCTCTCTCTGGGCCTCTCCCCCCCCCCCCCCCCCCCCCCCCCCCCCCCCGCTAAGCCTCCCTCTCCCTCGCTGTCTAAAGTTTCCCGTCTCATCATTAAGAGCTAATGAATTGCATGATTTATTAAAATATGTCATGGATATTGCAATGACAGTTCTCTGACTTAACGAGCCAGATACCACCAGGCTATTTGGATAGCAGTACATCTTAATACGACAAAACACGTTTGTTTTTGTCCTCACTCCATAGACAAAAACATTGCGGTGACTGCTTTCTCAAACAATCCCTGCGTATTAAACATTCCCAGGGTGGTTACGGAAGTTAACCAGGACTCATTAACCCACTAACCCACAACGGTGTGTTTCAGAGACTCTGCAGCGTTGGTTCTGACATACTGGGCGTCCCCGGGTTGTTTCCTGGAGGGGTGGGGCGGGTCATACGAGAGGAAGAGAGAAGTGTACTGCTATAGAAATATCATATAATGATTAAATCATAATGGTGGCGTGTTCTCCTTCTTCTAAATGAGGAGGCCTGACTGAAACGATAAATGGTAAACATTTAAAAGAGGATATCGCCCCCTGCTGTTTGGAAACTGTAGCACTTTATCCAACTGCCTGTGTATCTTGGTCTTGTAGATGGAAGATTCAGACAGATCTTTCCATTTTCAGTTTTTACCTGTAACTTCTGGACTTAAGTTAGATCCAAGTCACTGTTGATACTGACCGACATGATATTAACCATGCTTTATCTTTTATTTTACCTCATGACAGTCATTTGACATTGGATATTGGAAGGACTGTCTGCTTTAAATACTTTCCTACATAGTTGATCATTCATTTTTCCTTTCAGCCTGACCAGTGTTCCCCAACTCACATCTCAGAGGGAGCAAGAGGAGAAAGAACTAAAGGTTGGTGTTTATATGAAGTATCACACACACACACTCACACACTCACACACACACACACACTGTCACACAGACACAAACACCCTCGCACTCTCTGACATTTGCGCTCACACACTCTCACACACACATGCACACATACCCACACACAAACACCCCCATCCCATGCAGCGAGGGAGGGGGAGGTGGAGAGGGGGGGAGGGGGGAGCAGCCTTTGGCTAAAACCTGCCCTAGATCCCTTGGTGGCCTAGGAGTCGTTTCCAATGTATATTTTACCGACGGTAAGAGTGGAGGCGTCGTGGTTACGTAAGGATGGGGTGTAGCGTAGGGGACGGCGGCTCGCTACTCCACTTTCCAGCTGCATGAAAGGACCATCGTGTACGCGTGAGTGGACTGATCCATTGCAGTCAAGTCTCTCTCTCTCTCCTATCCATCCCTCTCTCCTATCCATCCCTCTCTCTCCTATCCACCCCTCTCTCTCTCTCTCTCTCCTATCCATCCCTCTCTCTCACTTTCACTGTCTCTTCCATCCCCCTCTTTCTCCCTCTCTCTCTCTTATCCATTCCTCTCGCCCTTTAAACCAAGTGATGTTAGACCAGGTCTCTCACATCCACAAGGCACCCGACAAGCGAGCACGCGAGGAACGGAGATTGAACGAGAGAGAGAGAGAGATGGTGAGACACGGGGTTAACATGCCTGAACAGGAAAGGATGGATGAAGCTGAGGGATGGAGTGAGAAAAAAACAACAACAACAAACAGAGACCAGTACGGAGGGATGGAGAGAGAGAGCGCCTGTCTGTTAACATTGTAGCTCTGTGGGGCACGGCATCTGTTTATCGGAGCATCAGGCCTCGGGGCAGAGAGGAGAATCGGTGGATCTGTCTGTGGCAGGGGAGGTCAGGGTGGGTGGGTGGGGGGTGGGGGTCATGGTCTGTGAAAAGACTCTATGGAAATTCATGGCTGAATGCACTGACACTGTCTCTCTCTCTTTCTCTCTCTCTCTCTCGTTATTCCTTCTTTTTTCATTTACTTCCCTCTGTCTGGTCTGCCCTCCCCCTCCCCTTATCCTCCTTCACCACTTTCTATCACTTTCCCTCTTTCAACACAATCTCTCCATCTCTGTCTCTCTCATCTCTCTCCGTCTATCTTTTTCTGTCCCCTCCTCTCTACCGCTACCTCCCTCCCTCCCCCCCTCCGTCTCTCCTCCCTCCCTCACATCTAGCTGCTGGAGGAGGAGGAGCACCAGGAGGAGGAGCACCAGGAGGAGGGGAGCCCGGGCGAGGGGCTGGCCTGGCCGGCCAGGTCCGCGGATCTGACGGCTCAGCTGCAGTCTCTGAGGAGAGCGCTCTACCACAAGTACACGCAGGAGGTGTCGGCTCTCAGGGAGCAGCACAGCGCAGAGATCCGGAGGCTGAGCCTGGAGAGGGAGCAGGGAGGGAGGAAGGGAGCGGGAGAGGAGGGAGAGGAGGAAGCATCGTCGAAGGAGGAGGAGGAACGGCTCAACGGCGAGGAGAGGCGCTACCAGGAGAGGGTGGAGGAGGAGATCGCCAAGGTAACACTCTGACTCTGTTACGGCTGTGTTGCGTCTGTGTTCGAGTCATGCGTGTGTTTGGGGGTGATGCTGGAGGATGCTAGTCTCCAGCGCTGACTTCTGAGACTGGTGTTACTGTGGTGACTGGTGTTACTGTGGTGACTGGTGTTACTGTGGTGACTGGTGTTACTGTGGTGACTGGTGTTACTGTGGTGACTGGTGTTACTGTGGAGACTGGTGTTACTGTGGTGACTGGTGTTACTGTGGTGACTGGTGTTACTGTGGAGACTGGTGTTACTGTGGTGACTGTTGTCAGTGGTAATTGTCCTCATGTAGATGTTGCGGTAATGCTAGCCAGCCAGGTAACAAATGGTATAATATTTACCATTTGAACTCAACCAAAAATATTTTTTTTCTCCCTGTGGAATTTGGTTGGAATAACAAGTTCTGTTATGCCACATATCCTGAAGGAGTAGACATAACTAGATACTGCTGATATTTTCATGTGGGGCTTCTGTGTGTTTTAAAGTACCAGCACTTTCCTTAGGCACAATTCAGAACGTCTAAAAATAAACAACAGCACAAGTGATGCAAAGACCACTGCAGGGTTCATTGAAAGGAAACGGTCTCTTTAGGCACTGCTGCGTGGTGCATGACCAAGTGTGCAGTCTCTTAGTACTCAAGCTGGATTGGTAAAGTGAAAAAATATACCTTCTATGATTCTCTTTACTACGGATACTAGTCGTTGTTCCATCAACTACAGATGCAAGTAAAGATTCCAATAACTAAGAAGACTAATTTCCATTCTCCTTTAATTGTGATTGAACGTGTTATTCCCATGTCACGGTTTTGAAAGAAACACGAAACGATCCGGTTGTTTCCTCGGCAGGTCATAGTTAAGATGTCCGTGGAGTTCGCCCAGCAGAGCGAGCTGGCCCGCATGGCCAGGCGAGCGGGAGAGACCTCCTCCGCCGTGCAGACCCAGTCTGAGGAGGAGGAAGAGGGGATGCCCCTTCCGTGGCCCCCCACACAGGGAGCAGCGCTAGAGGAGGTGGAGAGAAGGTTCCGGAAGCAGAAGGAGAAACTGGAGAAGGAGCTGGAGGAGAAGAATAAAGAGCTTCACAGACTGATGGAGCAGGTGGAACATTCTGGAGGAAGAGAAGAACAGGTGAGTGAGAAGCTGAGCTGAACAGAAACCATAAACAAATACCACCATTTAGGAACAGGTATTCTTTCTTTTGTTAAACCTTTTTTCCATAATTTTTCAATGTATGTACATTCTAACTCCCTCCCTCTCTCCTTCACACACACACACACACACACTCAGAGAAGTACATTCTAATAGGGCCCTTGCTTTTCACGACACATTTACTGCATGATTAAGCATTCCTCGCATGGAAGCCATGGCTGCCGTGTCCAATGTTCTTGACGTGACGAGACTTGACCTAACACGCGCCTAAAAGTCATTTGTAGAAGTTAGGGCTGAGATGTTCTTAAGAAAGTTCTGCAAGTGCAATTTGTCTGATTCGGTTTTAATGTTGTCAAAGAAGGCAGGAGCTGTGCGGTATAATGTACGCATATATATGTCTATATGTGTCCAAACTTTTGACTGGTGCTGTATGTGAAGTCCATACAGTATCGTTTCCTCGTTTCTGAACGAGTCAGTTATCCTAGTTGCAGAGCGTCAGTTCTCTGTCTTTGCCAGAAGGGGGAGCCAGCTTCTTCTGTCCATTCACTCAGGTGCACCTGTTGCCATAGCAGCACAAAGATACTAGTGTTTTCCCTTCAGACGCCTCCTGTGTGTGTGTTTATTTGAGAGAGAGCGAGAGAGAGCGAGAGAGAGCGAGAGAGAGCGAGAGAGAGAGAGAGAGAGAGAGAGAGAGAGAGAGAGAGAGTGCGAGAGAGTGCGAGAGAGTGCGAGAGAGTGCGAGAGAGTGCGAGAGAGTGCGAGAGAGTGCGAGAGAGTGCGAGAGAGTGCGAGAGAGAGAGAGAGAGCGAGAGAGAGAGAGAGCGAGAGAGAGCGAGAGAGAGAGAGAGAGAGAGAGAGAGAGAGAGAGAGAGAGAGAGAGAGAGAGCGCTGAGATAGTTTGGTCCTCATCTGAATTGTCTGGTGTCTTAGAGTCCCTCTGATGCTGTCAGGAGTTCTGAAGCGAGCGAAGGAGAGTTTGTGTCTTTGGCCACGATGACAGGATTGCTTTCTGTCTTCTCTCTCCTGCCGGTGCGTCTGTTACAGAAGAGAGGAGAGGCGGAAGAAGAAGAGGGGGATGAAGAGGAGGGAAAGGAGAGGAGGGCTCTGGGGGGCCGGTCACACGATGGTGGAGAGTCTACCTGCTCTGATGTCATCACCACTGAGAGGTGGGTTTTACATTTGTTTAGTTTTCAGTTTATTAAGTCTTATTTGTTTAGTCTTCTATTTGTTTAGACTCTTCTAAGTCTTTATCGGTCTTGTTCGATGCAGCAGGAGTATAACTTGAGGCACTTTTGATGAGTTTATCGTTTTTGTCTGAAGAGCTTCTGTTACTGTAACTTATTCATGTTTTTGAGGTTGTAGTTCTTGACATGTTGGATTATCCTGTCTGTTTATCTTCATCTTTCAGTTTTAGTCAAACATAACACAAACAACACTTAACACAATAGAAACCATTTAGTTTAATTTGAGATGGTTAAAAAAAAAAATCGTCAAACAAGGGCACTGTTGCCAAGGGCAACGTTTGTCCCTCTCTCAAACCTTTCAAGTAACTTCATACAGTTCTACTATATAAGTGCTTTTTTCAGCCACCTATTTCAAACCCACCCACATGAACAAACCAAATTTTATGTCGATGTGTCCTACTAACCTTGAGAGACTGAGAGAGGGGGGGATAGAGAGGTGAAGGGGAGAAAGATCGAGGTGCGAAAGGGGGGAGACTGAGAGAGGGGGAGAGACTTGAGAAAGGGGGGAGACTGAGAGGTGGGGAGAGACTGAGAGGGAGGGAGAGACAGAGAGGGAGGGAGAGACAGAGAGGGAGGGAGAGACTGAGAGGGGGGGAGAGACTGAGAGGGGGGGAGAGACTGAGAGGGGGGGAGAGACTGAGAGGGGGGGGAGAGACTGAGGTACAGCACATTTACATTTAGTCATTTAGCAGACGCTCTTATCCAGAGCGACTTACAGTAAGTACAGGGACATTCTCCTGCAGCTAATATCCCGCTCTCTTCTTCTCTCCCTCCTCCAGGAACCTCCTGCAGCTAACATCCCCCTCTCCTCTTCTCTCCCTCCTCCAGGAACCTCCTGCAGCTAACATCCCCCTTTTCTCTCCCTCCTCCAGGAACCTCCTGCAGCTAACATCCCGCTCTCTTCTTCTCTCCCTCCTCCAGGAACCTCCTGCAGCTAACATCCCGCTCTCTTCTTCTCTCCCTCCTCCAGGAACCTCCTGCGGAAGGCCAACGCAAGCCTCCGCCAGGTGCTGCGCGATGTGCTGAAGACGACAGCAGCGGCCGAGGAGACCATTGGGCGCCACGTGGAGGGGCTACTGGAGGCCTCCACCAGGGGGCGCCACCCTCCACCACAGAGGCCCGAGAGAGGTAAAGGTCTAAACAGATCTGTGATCTTGCTTTGATGCATGCTTGAGAGCATGTCTGATACACCCAAGTGAACACTATGCTAAAAGGAAGTTTAAGGGAACAGTGACAGGGTTGCTAGGTCCTCAGGGAGTCAGGTGGCTGAGCGGTTAGGGAATCGGGCTATTAATCAGAAGGTTGCCGGTTCGATTCCCGGCCGTGCGAAATTGTGTTGTGTCCTTGGGCAAGGTACTTCACCCTACTTCTCCTCAGGGGGAATGTCCCTGTACTTACTGTAAGTCTGCTAAATGACTAAATGTAAATGTAGGGCTTTGACAGAACAGGAGTTTCTTGGCTCTGTGACAAAAAACTGAAAGTCAAGTTCCCACCAAACGCACATCATAACCTCCAGAAGAAATTACTTTGTGTCTGGCGAATCAAACCGTCACGTGTAGAAGTATGTCTCTTGTCTGCAAATTGAATAATCTGAATCTCAGTCTGATACCATCTGCTAATAATCAAAATCTGAATATAATTGAATTAGTCAATAATCGGAATATAATATTATCTAATCTAAATCTGAATATAATTCAATTGGCCAATAATCTGAATATAATCTGAATATAATTACATGAGCCGATAATCTTAATATAATTTAATCGGATCATCTAAATTGCAGGGTTGTGATCTTTGGAATCCAGCCGTCTCTCAAGGTTCTAATTTAGCAACCTGCAGCCAAAAAAGTGTCCTTGCTCAGAAACACACATGGGCTGCAACCTACTTTAGATTCAAACCGACAACCCTGTCTGCCTCTGCCTGGACCTCTCCGTGCCCTGGACTCTACTCAGGACACTAGCTTTACTTTACAAGTGTCATCTGATCCTCTGTGTGTGTCTTAGAGGTGGAGTGCCCCTTATTTGAGTTGTGTGTTTTAGGGTTAGACGCCCTGCCGACTCAAGCCAAGTCATATGACATCCTAGTTTTTCGTTTGGTTTGTGTGTTAAAACCAACCCTCATGTGAGAACATCTCCCCTCAAGTAAACATCTATCAGCGTTCCACACACAACCAGGTGCAAACACACACACACAGACGCACACAACAGCTTGTGTGTGTGTATGATGTACATACACACATGCCAGCACACACACACACACACACACACACACACACACACACGACTGCCTTTCTGAATAATTAGGTTCATTATTAAGATTGAGTTTGATGGCTGAGTGAGTTTGCTGCTTGACTTTTTCACCTTTCCAATTTATCTTTATGTTGTTTTTTTTCAGTGTTTTGCTGATCATTTGGAAAGAGAGAAACAGATTTGGAGAGGAATTAGACTAGAGCTGATGGGAGGAGGGGTGAAAAGAGGATTTGTGTTGCCCTTGTGAGATGAAAAAAGCGATTGTGGATTATCAGACAACACAGCAGCTATTTAGAAGCGTGGTGCCTGTCTTGTCCTAGTGGATCTTTATGCTGATAGATGTTTGTGTCTCGGGTGACTCTACCAGTCACTACAATTTGTTTCCCCCTTTGGCCACAAAGATGTCGTTGAACTGTGGTCTTTTTGATGAGGATGAAGTTGACGTTTGTGGTTTGAAACATCACCTTTTGTAAAGCATCATCTCTCTTGTACAGTTTTTCTTATTGTCAACCAATGTACCTCAATGTATCATTCCGTTCAGAGGTTTGACACTGACTTACCTTGTCTCGACTGTAAGCAGATGTCTCCACGGAGAGTTGCCATGGCAGCGAGACCAGGGGGGACGACGCGAGCGTGTGGTCCGGTGAGACGGACGAGGGCCTGGAAGTGTCCGACAGCCTGCTGCAGGGGGCGGAGCTTCAGAATGAGGAGTACCTCATGAATATTAGCGCCCGCCTCCAGGCGGCCGTGGAGAAGCTTCTGGTGGCCATCACCGAAACCACCAATCAGGTATGGCTCGCTGTTCTGGCCGTAGGTCTGGGATCCAGGTGCTGGGTGGCTCTGCTGTCAGATGCTCTGCCTCCGAGCTATACCCATCTCTAGCATGGGGCTAACACGGTTGGGGCTAACACGGTTGGGGCTAACACGGTTGGAGCTAGAAGGGGGCTAGAAGGGGGCTAGAAGGGGGCTAGAAGGGGGCTAGAATGGGGCTAGAATGGTAGTGGACTAAAAGGTAAAGGAATTTCACTAATCAGGGATTGTTTAGGGTTTCAGACGGCATTAAAATCTTCTACCAACAGTCATGTTGTAGCTAAGTTTTAAAACGAGGTATGTTTTAAAGCGTGTTGAGGATAAAGATTACATTTGAAGGCTCTTTGTTTGCCTTGTTAACTTTCTTTCAGGCTGCTTTCGCTCCAAACATCAACACTGACTGGCCGTAAAATCCTGTTACTAACTGGTTAACCCAGCAACTGACTCACCAACTGACTTGTGAATCATTAACTGACAAAGGTTATAGCTATAGTTTAGGAACTACAATCAACAGGCTACTTAAAGTTTCAATACTTGGTCTGATGATGGAGGGGTCGACGTGCTTTCAGTAAACAAAGAGCATTGTGGTTATAATGCCATATCATGAATATCCTCACATTAAGGTTGCATCAACTATTATGTAACAACATAGGTATACCTTCAGTAAAAACGTTGTAGACACATTAGAATTGCTATGTCATTAAATGGTGTAATGTGTTAGCGGTATACGTTTTTAAGTGTGTAAGAAGGCCCATCATGGGGTGGGTGTGGGGTGGGTGTGGGGTGGGTGTGGGGGGTGAGTGTGGGGTGTGTGTGTGGGGGGTGTGTGGGGGGTGAGTGTGGGGGGTGTGTGGGGGGTGTGTGGGGGGTGAGTGGGGTGAGTGTGGGGTGAGTGTGGGGTGAGTGGGGTGAGTGGGGTGAGTGTGGGGTGAGTGTGGGGTGAGTGTGGGGTGAGTGTGGGGTGAGTGTGGGGTGAGTGGGGTGAGTGTGGGGTGAGTGTGGGGTGTGGGGTGTGTGGGGTGTGTGTGTGGGGGGTGTGTGGGGGGTGAGTGTGGGGGGTGTGGGGGGTGTGGGGGGTGTGTGGGGTGAGTGGGGTGAGTGTGGGGTGTGGGGTGTGTGGGGGGTGTGTGTGGGGTGAGTGTGGGGTGTGGGGGGTGTGTGGGGGGTGAGTGGATGTCGTAAAGAGGGGCAGTTGAAGGTTGTGTCGCCCAAACAAGATCAATGTTAACGTCCACTTACCCCTGTAAAGCCCAACCTTCCCAATAACAAGTTTCATTTGTGTTATCATTTGTACCGCTAAACCATAATCAAGCGTGACTACATACAAATAGCAGTTCTTATGTAACTACAAGTTACATGTTACGACATGTTACTATAGGTATTCTTATGTAGTTCTAGGGTAAAAAATACAATTGAACTACTGTTTTAGTAATCACATTCAAACCAGGTGCAGGTAATCTATTCCTCGGCCGACGGGAATGTATTTGTTATTGAAATATTCCCACGTAAACATTCCTTGCATTGTCATAGCTTTGCATGTTAGTGTTGGCTAGAAGGTACTGGCTGGGCCCGCGGATGTAAATATGGTCTTTGTCACATTAGCCCACAATGGCCACACACACAACACACACAGACAATGTCCTTTACCATGCCAACCCCCCGTGGTGTTCAGCTCCCTTCACAGAACCCCGGGGTGAATGAGACGGCAGAATCCTAGCGGGTCACAGAGAGAGAGAGACACTCTAGAATTCACCGTCACAAAGGAGCTGGCTCATTCTAAGCGGTTGCCTATAGATACGAGGGACATTTGTATGCAGCTTTGTCCGTTCAGACAGCCTATTGTGATCCAGCTGGATGAGCTGGCCCCGCCCTCTAAGGCAGCCTTGGCCCATCTCTGTTTTCTGAGTCTGTCAGTGAACTGGGGTCGGGTTTTTGCACGTCATTGAATGTGCAACAGTGACTACATGGTGCATCTTCTGTTTGGCCTATATTCAAGCATTACTCACGGTGTTGTGGCTTTATGTTAGCAATCTAAAAATAGCATAGATGAGATTTTAGGTCAAGCATGAATTATGTTTCAGCACTTTATACTGTCAATCTCTAAGGAATCGCGTGAACTGCAAAACAATATTTTTTGACTTTTAAATCAAGTAGCGTATGGTAGCCAATGTATTTATCCACAAGTTTAATTTCCCTGTTGTAAAGTAGTTTTTTCTGCAGATTAGTTTTCTCGAATCAAATAGTAGTTGGGTCCAACGTGCTGTATAATGACTGGCAGTGTAGACATGAAACCTCTCACGTCAGCTTGAGTAGGATCGCGTGGGAAGGAAGCTAAGATCTTCCTTCTCACTGATGGCCCAATAAAAGACATCAGCACTCTGAACTCTGAACTCCCGAACGAATGCCAAGTCTTCGCCGTCCAACCTTCTGCCAATAAAGCGCCACTGTGGAATGTTCTACAGCAGATCACACGTCAAACGCCACTTAATAATCCCTCACTTCAATCTGGAGACATCTGCTCGTAGTTCACAAATCAATCCAGCTCCGTGTCTTCTAAGGTCTCGACCGATCATTTAATGGTTTCTCCGAAGGGCGATTGATTAGAGGCACACTGTACTGTCGGCGTGAATTATCGTAATTCCTTATCTTCCTCGCCAATAAGGGGCTGTCTGAGTGGATGCTCATGTAATGACTTTACAGTGGAATGTTAAGTGTCCCGTAAGCTGGCTTTGTCAAGTGTTTGCGGGAGAGGGAGGTATTCAGTAACACTGACGCAACGGCATGACATGTGCACGTTCAATAAGGTTCGCTCTTCGCTTATCCTGTAAACAGTAAGGTGAGAGGGGGAGAGAAGGAGGGGAGAGAAGGAGGGGAGAGAAGGTGGGGAGAGAAGGAGGGGAGAGGAGGAGGGGAGAGGAGGAGGAGGAGGAGGGGAGAGGAGGAGGGGAGAGAAGGTGGGGAGACAAGGAGGGGAGACAAGGAGGGGAGACAAGGAGGGGAGACAAGGTGGGGAGAGAAGGTGGGGAGAGAAGGTGGGGAGAGAAGGTGGGGAGAGAAGGTGGGGAGAGAGGGAGAGGCTGCACATGTGTGGTATTTAGGGAGATCTGTCACAACGCCTCACTCGGATAATCTGCTCCGACGAAGAGTATGAATCCGGTTCAGCAAGCCCTCATAAAGAAGAAAAAAAAAAAAAAAAGGCGTGTCTGTGAGAGAGTAAAAGTACTCTGCCGCTCAAAGCTACCTGCTCCACTTGTCCTGGGAGCAGAGGCCACACCCACTCCCTCCCCCTATCAGTGAACAGGATCCTGCCTCCACTATTGATCCAGGAAGTGAAAGGGAGATACGTTCTGCCTGTTGTTGCTGTTCCACACTGGGACACACGGATTTAGCCCTCTATAAGCCTCCATGCTTGTTTGTAGAAAGAGAGGGGGGAGAGAGAGGGAGAGGGAAAGAGAAAGAACAAGAGTGCTCTGATAGGCTGCCTGAGGTAAGGAGAGAGAGAAAGAGCCGGGAGAGAGAGAAAGCAGTGAGAGAGAGAGAGTTGGAGCAGTAAAGAGAAAGCGACAGCAGGACACTGACTCAGAGAAGTGTGCCGGCAGACAGAGAGGAGAGGAGAGAGAGAGAGACTGGGTCAGAGAGATCCACAGAGGTTTGTTGAAGGATTGACAGGGAGGACGAGAGCGTGAGAGGAAGGATAAGACTAGCCGGGCCATCCTACACATTCACCCTCGCCGGGAAGCAATTAAGGGGGGCCCTGGGGGCTTCCCCGCGGGTCGCTGTTGCCGTGGCGGCATGGCTTTGTTAATGAGCTTCCAGAGGGAGGGAGGCGAGCGAGAGAACGGAGAGAGAGGGAGAGAGGGAGCGGAAGAAATGCTTCGCTGAGCGCCCGTGCTTCCGAAAGAGAAGCAGATAGAGAGAGAGAGACGGCTACGGAGGACGACAGCTCTTTGGATCTTGAAGTCTCTCTGTCTTTTATTGGTTTGTCTATCTCCGCTAACGCTGCACTCTGGCATGCCTTTAGCCACAGGTGCGTGGTGTGATTTACAACCCCCGTCGGTGAAGGATTACTTTCTGTTGTGAACACCGGGAAGTTTCCACTTTTCCTCCGACTCCAAACTTCACCTGGTCGTTATTTGAAGACTCGACTCTTCTCAATATTGACTTGTTCCGGGTGTCGCAGGATAGCATGTGATTGAGTCACAGTGGATGCCAACTCACCTCCCTCCCACCCACCCAGCCCCCCCCCACGGTATTGTTTACCCAAGGCCCTGCGCGTGACGGCCCCGTAGAGACCGTTGCTTAGAGCCGGGCAACTTCCCCGCGCTCCTCTCTCCTGGCTCTCCCGTTCGTCTAGCGGCACGCGATGCCTCGCTCCCCCGCCAGCGCCCTCGGGGCGGCAGGTGCAGCCTAGCTTCCACGCCCGCCGACCGCATCACGGGAACGCGTCGCTCTCCGGGATCATGGATTCGTACCGCTCCTACTGGAACTCCACCAAGCAGGCCAGCCTGTGGGTGGAGGGGGAGGACCAGGACGTGTACGAGGTGGAGTCCCGCGTTCCCCTGCCCCGACCCTTTCCCCTCAGCGGCACCCTCAACGAGAAGAACGCCGTGGTGGTGCAGACGCAGATCTCGCACGTCAACCACAGGACCAACGGGCACCTGCTTAAGGTGATCTCCAAGATATCCCTGCCCACGCCGCCCTATACAGTAAGTTGGTTGTCCGTGCGGTGCGCCGCGCAGCTGTCTGGCCACAGGCAGAAGGTTCTGGTAAAACGAGTCTGAGGAAAAGTGCAAACTCGTTTTGAACTGAGAGTCTGTCTTAAAAGGGTGCCTGCTGTTGTGTGTCACAGCTGTGCTGTCGTGCAGTCAGTAACACACCTTCCTCCATTACAGTACACTTAGAGCCCTGTGTGTACACGTGTAAGCAAGCTCTTTATCATTACAGTGACATGTCACTATCTGGCAGCTAAACTCACACTCTGCGGCTAAAGGAGTCAGTTGACTACAGTACTGGAAGTGTTTAACATCTGTAATTTCACCTGGGTTCTGCGTGGCAGAGTCATGTGATTCCTTCCTGGTTGGTTTAATGACACTTTGACCTTCGGTGCAGGAGATATGGTAATGCTTTAGTTAGAGGGACAGGTATAGCCTGAGGGCTTTGTTGCGAGATTGTAAATGTCCATTCAGCCTGAAAGTAGGTGCTAGTGTGTCCTCTGAATCCACAGACCAGGATGTTGAGGATCCATGATAACTCAAAGTAGTTTCATAGATACATCTAAAAAAGTAGTTTCACAGAATTCTTACAGGTTATCTCACACCAGCAACACTATCCCAATTCGTATTTTAATACTACTAACAATATCTTAACATCCTCAAATTAATAAGACTTTGTTTTAACCCCTCTCTAATCTTGCCCTTCCCTTGCCCCCTCCCTAACCTCGATCAGCTGGAAACAACTTCTGTCTTTGTCTTATAATGCACAAATGAGTCTTAACTACTGTCCAATCTTCTCTGTCCCTCTGCATCCCTCCCCCTCTCTCCCTCCCTCACCTTCCCCCCCTCCCTCCGCTCCCTCCCCTGTCCCCCCCCAAGCTGGAGCATGCCCGTCTCACCCAGACCGAGCTGATGCGAGAGTCCTTCAGACACAGCCAGGAGATGGGGGACCTGCTGCAGAGGCAGGAGGAGCTGCAGGAGAGGCTGGGAGAGGAGGCTCGCGCCCGCGAGCAGCTGGCCCTGGAGTTACACCGGGCAGAGGGTGAGGAGGGGAGTGGGTGGGGTAGGGTGGGGGGGTAGTGGTGAAGTGGGGGTAGGAAGGTAGAGGGGGAGAGGGGTGGCAGGGGAGAGGGTGAGTGGCTGGCGTGTGTGTGTGTGTATTCTTAGCTTTCTGAAGACCTACGTTGGGAGGTATTGTGTGAAAATGGCTGTGTTCGTTTTGAGGAGAGAGGCAGGTGTTAAATGACGAGGTCAGACAACAGGTGGCGAGGTCAAAGGTCATAGTGAGAGTGTTTGTCAGGGAGGGGTTGCGTCGGGGGAGGTGAATGGGGAGGACATGTGAGGCTCTTCTGGATGTGGAAGTGAAACACAAGGTTCTGGGTCGAAGGGAAACTGCATCTCAAACTGTAAGAAGTTACACTGCAAAAAAGGTCTGCTAAAATACAAGAAATTAACACTAAATTTGAAGAGAAAATGACTTAATAGTGAAATTATCTTGCTGCATCGACAGATCATTTTACTCGACAAGATATCTTTAAATAAGTTGGTTCCAGTCTAGAAATAAGTAGGCTTAAGAATATACCACAAATTGAAAGATAGAAACTAGTAAATAATTTTTGAAACAAGATAATAAATATTATATTTCCAGAACTAAGATTTTAAATCTTGGCAAGCAGAACAATTTGCAGTGTAACGTTACTTTTTATAATTTTTATTCCCGTTGTTCGGGGGTGGCACCATTTATGGGGGAGTCAGGTGGCTGAGCGGTGAGGGAATCGGGCTAGTAATCCGAAGGTTGCCAGTTCGATTCCCGGTCATGCCAACTGACGTTGTGTCCTTGGGCAAGGCACTTCACCCTACTTGCCTCGGGGGAATGTCCCTGTACTTACTGTAAGTCGCTCTGGATAAGAGCGTCTACTAAATGTAAATTTATGTTACTTTTAATGCCCTTGTTAGAGGGTGGCACTATAATGTCAGTGTTAATGCCCCTGTTAGGGGGGGGGGGGGGGGGGGGGGGGCGGCTGACTGAGGTCACAACCCTGTCAGGAACAGATGGTCCACAAGGGCTCTAGATGTGACACAGGTGTCTCACACACAGGACACCCATCACACACAGGCAAGGACAGACACTCATTTTAGGGTAAGAACCCCTTTATTCTGCTTCTAAACTGTAAGAGACCTAGTCTTTGCTTGATTCTGGTGAGTGTAACGTCAATGTAATCACTGTAATTCAATACGATTCTTTGTTGTGTCCTCTCGCATACCGTGTGTGTGTGTTCAAAGATCTGATAGGATCGGTTGAAGTATGGCAAATATTTGGTATCAGAAAGTTATCTCCACCTAGCTGGTGCTTGTCTGCATGAAGGGAGTCACTGTCAGCCTTTGAAACTCCCTCTGGCATTGTTAGTAAACGATGAATGGTGTGACATGAGGGACAATGTATTTAAAGGCACAGTATCTTGATTTCTTATTAGATTTTTACGATAGGAATGTCTGCTCTGAAGTTGTTAACTTAACCTAAAGGTGTGTTACTTATCACATTTTTTACACTATTACTCGGTTAATAATCATATTAGTTCCAGAGTCACGTGCGGGAATGTTAAGAATTAGGAATTCAAGTTAGTGTGGGGCCTAAACCCTTTTGAAGACACCTCTAAGTCAAATAACCGCATCTCTCTATTGTGTCTGCGTTGCTGACCGTGTACAAACACGATGGATGTCGAGCGACATTAATACCTCGCTTTTGTCTGCAAGGTCCTCTGTGTGGTAGCTCTGGGTGTGGTGTTGAAGACTGGTTTCAATTATCACCGATGCACAGGCTTGAGGCAGCCTGAAGATGTTCTGTCACGACTGACAGAACATCTTGAGTTCCTCTGCGGGGAAAATATTATTTACCATAGTATTGAATTCCGGTGGAGTATCGGAGTGATCCTTTGGAAATGATGTATTGTGGTGTAGGATTACACAGCGATGTCATGGCTGTATATGAGAGACCAACAGTGGAAAAATTAAATTGCTGGCCAGTCATGAAGGAATTGTGTTTGGAGTGCAGAAGTCTGTAACCGTTTACATGTTCGTTGACGTGTTCATGTGGAAAACGAGTGCCAGGGGAGTGTCAGCTACAGCTAGCTGGTTAGCTCCGCGATGGATAAGCTAGCGCTGTCGTTAGCAACGTTATGAAACGCAAGCGCGTTGTGGGACCAAGACGACCGTTTTCCTTTTGAGACCGCAGTGGTCTCTGTGCGGCGATTCGGTCGTCAGGGATTCTGGCGGTCGTAGTCTCCGCCCACTCGTGAACTGAAGTCTCAGAGTGTACCACATAACATATAAACATAATAGAATAAAACTATAAACTTTGTGGAACACATGTACACAGAATGCTCAACAGGGGGAACCACACTTGGCTGCACTGAGCTTTTAGACTGGCTGTTGATGAAAAGGGATTTCTATTAGAATTTGATTTATATTAAAATGGACTGTATGTCTTGTACGGGGGTCATGTGGACCTGTTGCCATGGTGACCCTATTGCAACCAGAGGAATTCAGGACCAGCTAGTTCCCACCTGGTCTCGTGACCTCAGCATTCCACCCACCAGCTGAGAATAATCTTAGAATTATTTGTTTATTCATCACCCCTTAATATAGGGTTTGTCCTTAATATAGACTATTTTATCAATCCCTAATGTAGAATATAAAAAAGATATTTACTTGTGAACCTCATCAGAATGAGCTGATTGTGCCTAGCAACATGTGCTGGAAACAGGCCTATCTCATTGCGTTGGCTGTCCTCCATGGCTTCTCAAGCTAACTGGGTCGCACATGCCTCCCTCCCCTCGCATGTGTTTGTTAGTCTGAAAACGTGCGTGTGCCCGGGGTTGTTTTTAGTGGTTGAGGCTGGGTTCAAGGAATTAGTACATAGTTGTGGAAGTAATTTTGATTGTATATTTGCATGGACAGAGGGAACACAGCACTTACCTTTTAACACCCTTCCCTCCCCCACTCCTCCTCTCCTCCTCCCCCCCTCCATCCCTCCCTCCCACCCTCTCTCCCCCTCATCTCCTCTCCCTCTCCTCCTCCCCCTTCCCTCTCCTCCTCCCCCCCTCCCTCTCCTCCTCCCCCCCTCTCTCCCCCTCCTCTCCTCTCCCTCCCCCTCCTCTCCCTCCCTCCCACCCTCTCCTCCCCTCCCCTCCCTCCCTCTCCCTCTCCTACTCCCTCCCTCTCTTCCTCCCTCTCTTCCTCCCTCCCCCCCCCCCCCCTCCTCCCCAGGTCTGATAGACGGCTACACAGGTGAGCGGGCAGCGCAGGAGCAGCAGTTACGTCACAAGGAGGAGCTCCACCTGAGCCTGGAGCAAGAGCTGCAGGTAACACACCCAGGGGGATTTGAACCTGCAATCATGTGCTCTGCTACTGAGCCACGGATGAGACACCAATCTCTGATTGGTTCGTGAAACAAACAAAAGGCAAAACAGACCGAACGCATATATATTTCTCGTTACCAGAATATTGATTTGTGTTTCTCGTGTCTCCTGTCGACACTCGTACTCTAACTGAATTGCTATTGATCCTGAACCGGGCGTCGTGATTGGCTGTTTCAGGTGACGAGCAGCCGCCTTCGCGAGCTGGAGCAGGAGAGGCTGCTGGCTCAGCAGGAACGGGAGCTGCTGTCACGGCAACAGGACGCCATGAGGGAGACGGCCGGGCCCCGAGAGATGTGTACGTATCCCACAATCCCCCTGTCAGCTACCACATTCTTTTTTTCTATATTTTTTTTTTTTTGCTTGATTAAAAAGCTAATAGATGAAAACGGGTTGTTAATTACCTCAGAACTAATGTCTGAATATCCAAACTATTCAGATGTATTAACTTTAATAACTATTTACTACTTTAAAATACAAGAAGTCTTGCATTGCTTATGCTAGTGTTGTGTAGCAGTAATGTTCTAACTGATTATACGAGTGCAGAAGTGACACAGTATATGAAAAGTTACATACAAATGTGTGCCTTGCAATGTGTGCTTCATAACAAAAACTATGATAAAGTCTGTCTTTGAATGGTTTCATAGGGAAGCACAGGTTCGAATGACTCACACAAAACATGTCTTTATTGGCTAGATTTGCATTTGCATCAATGAGACACCTGATTCTCATCACCAGGTGTGTTGCTAGGCAGACAGCTCGACACCATAGTGCTTTCAGTTCACTGTCAACGCTATTTTCATAGATTGTAATAGAACATACATTATATTATTTGTTTGCCTGTGCCTAAGGCTTAGGCCTCTATTTTATGTTCAAGCAGTCTCCAGAACTAATTTAACTATATCCACAATGGTGGTTGCAGAGCAAACTGAAGTCTGAATTCATGTTGTTCCAATGTTTGTAATGGATACCTATTTGGTGCTTCTGTGGTGAATGACGTCCAGCCGGTTTTCGGCCGGGGGGGATTGGGTTTTGATCACAGATACAGTAACCCTAGGCAACTGATCCCTATGCCTGGTATTCAGTGCTCTGTTTTAGGTTATGCGGCAAATAAACAATCACACACGGAACGGTAAGTGTCATGTTCACACGAGGGCAGAAATCAAACTTATTTTACAGGAGCCATTTCAGGAACACTTTCGCCTTGCTCTTACGGCATTGGCTCATTCCTCCTCTGCCAACACATCTTTAACCAATTCCCACGGCCCTAAAAGGCAGTTAGGCCCCACCCTCTCTATTTCCATCTCTGCATCCTTTCTCATTGACACTCTCTCTCTCTCCCTCTCTCTCCTTCTCTACATTTTATGAGCAGACAAGAGCATGTTAAACCACTGTGCTTTCTCGTTCTCCTGTAGGCCTAGTTGAAGCTGCAGGGGTAGCTGCACCTGAAGCAGGTGTGTCCACATCACGCATGGCCAGTCTCCTCTCTGCATCTCTCTATCGTCTCCAGTCCACTGGGCAGTCACCGATATATATATATATGACACTTATTCTTTTAACCCCTCGAATCCAGCAACTCACCGAATAACCCCTTGCTTGCCATGGGCTCCCTCACTCACTAATCGTTGCTTCAGCTTTTTTTGTTTCGATTCACTTTTCTATGTTCTGGTATGTCCTGGTACGTCATGGTAACGTGTTTATGGGTCAACATGAGAATTATTATTTAGCATGAGTATTGAGAGAGATTAACTATATGTTGAGACATCTTGCAGTCCTTTGTTTCCTCATTGGCAATCATCTTTACTCACAAGTTCAGATCTGTTGACGCTAAGGGCCCAGCGCTGATCTTTGCTTACAACCCTTCGTGAGAATGTCACAGATTTTTTGGGGGGAGTAAGATGATTGACCAATCAGGTATCCCCACACCCTCCCTCCCTTCCCCTTTGCTTGTAAATGCACATGAGTCATGGATATCACACTGTCTACGTCCGTGGTTTGTCCCCTGCACATTCTTCCCATCTTGATCTGTTGTACTAATAAAATATGGGTTTGATATCTCTGGTGAAGCAATGTCGGTTGGTCCAATGGTGGCAGCGGATGCTTGAAGGGATATGTGGCGGGAAATTGTCTGGAAGACACACTGGCGGTTGTGTTCTGTGTGGTGCACAACATGAGGCTGAAATGGAGGACGTGATATGATTCTCATTGAGAAAAATTAATTTGCCAACCAGCTATATTCAAAATTATGGTGGGAGGGGAGTGGTGGTAAATTTAAACAGTTTGAGGTGTCAAAGACTCCACTGACTCCATCTCAGCGTCCTGTCCATTGTTGGAATCAAACCCAAATAATTAACCATCAGTTTTGTCAAGTGAGTCCCTCTTCCTGGTCCCAGTGACTAAAACCATAGATATATATAAACACTAGATGTCTTACGGCGGAGTCTAGAACGTCCGCACATGGCGGCCATTTTGCTACAGTCAACTCGCTCACCCATGACATTGTGTTGATGCTACATGTACTTTTTAAATGACAATAACTTGCTCAATTTTCAACCAATTTTTAAACGGTTTGGTTTGTTATCAACGTCAGAGATGTCTGTATGCCACTGCATACTTATGAATAATTGTTTTTTTTATTTTTTATAGAATAGAAGTATGCAGTGGCATAACGACATCTCTGACGTTGATAACAAACCAAACCGTTTAAAAATCATAATTTTCATCATTTAAAAAGTACATGTAGCATTAACACAATGTTATGGGTGAGCGAGTTGACTGTAGCAAGATGGCCGCCATGTGCGGACGTTCGACTCCGTTGTCCGGCAACGCGGACGAGACATCTACCCTTTATATATATCTATGACTAAAAGCTCCCCCACCCGTCCCCTCCTACCCTCCTTCCAGATCTCCTGGAGGAGACGGAGAAACTGATGAAGGAGAAGGTGGAGGTGCAGCGGCAGGCCGAGAAGGAGAGCCTGGATCTGCTGAAGCAGGTGAAGCTGCTGGAGGGTGAGCTGGAGGAGCAGGTGAACAAGGCCATCGAGCTGGAGCACACTCAGAAGACGGAGAGCGGAGACCTGAGGCAGCAGATCCAAGCCCTGGAGAAGCAACTGGAGAAAACCAGAAAGTTTCTCGACGTAAGAGAAAAGGGAGGGATGGATGAGTAAATTAAGTGGAGACCGGGATAGATGGAGTAAATTTGTTTGTGGAAGGATGTACACAAATCTTATTAAAGCTCCTATAATTATAAGATATGAAAGTACTTCTCATATAACAACCCATATGAGTAGATTGAATTCCCGGCATTCCCGCTCTGTTAAGAAGATTCCGTTGTCATGTGTGACTTACAGGAACAGGCGGTCGATCGGGAACACGAAAGAGACGTCTTCCAGCAGGAGATCCTGAAACTGGAACAGCAGCTGAAGAACCCTCAGAAGCTGCTGGCCGGCTCGGAACAGAGAACCAGAGAGGTAACGGTTCCACGCCGGGCCCCATACAGGTGCTATGTGGGACGCCACGGCTGAGGTTCCACCCTCCATTGTTCTGTCATAATGTAACGAGAGGAGGTTTGGAATGGTAGGAATGGTCGGCTGTGGCCCGTGGATTAGAGTCTCAGTGACACTCTTGAATAACAGGGAGGTAGAGTTACCTGTAGCCACCGCCAACGTGGTGCAGAGGTGGCCACACCGAGGTCGTTGCATGAACACGTGTTGTTGAGAATAATACAGCGCACGCTGCTTGTGATTTCTTCAGTGTTTTTTTTTTTTGTCTTTGGCCAACCCACCTCCATTAAACGTCACCATTGTTTGTGTTTTTATAGGCCAAGTACTAAACACTGCAACCAACTGGTTACAGTTGTTATAGAAACGGTTTCTCAAATGAATCCAGATTATTTGGTGAAGAGTACGTAAAGAGTTCGTCAGTGACTGGCAAATGTGTGGGGTGGGGATCAGCTATTTGATAGTGTATCCAAATTTATTTTGCTATTGATATTACTTAGCTTACATTGTAGGGGAATCATCATTTGAGCATTTGTCCTAACTTGGCGATCTATTATTCTCCCATCTTCTTGTCCCTGCGACATTCTAAGAGTTTGTGGTTGCGCTGTATTAGTTGCTCTGTAGTCGCCTGTAACTGCTATCGCCATTAAGCCCAATTCTCTCCCTCTCTCTTCCTTTATGCTATCTCTTCCCATTTCCTTTTCTTTCCATCTCTCTTATTCTACCAATCCATCTTCTCTACTCTTCCTTGCCTACCTCTCTTTCACGGCTATTGAAGGTGGATCAGGTGACCGCTAAGGTATTGCTACTAGCCATTTATTAAAACTCCTTTCCAGACAAATGCTAGCTGCATTGTAGCAACCCTAGTGGCCTCCTCCATAGCTATCCCCTCCTCCTTTCTCCTGCCCTCTCTCTCCTGCCTCTCCTCTCTCTCCTGCCTCCTCTCTGGTACTCCCCGGTGGAGGAATTTGTTCATCTCCAACCAGCATCAAAGAGACAAGTCTATCCGTCACTGTTAAAGCCCCACCCTAGTCGCTCTCCTGGTCCTGCCTGTCTGCACGACCCTCATCGAGCCTTGTCCTTCTCCCCTATCCTTCTCAGTCTTGCGCCTTCCTCCTCTTCCTCTCTCCCTTCCCGCTCTCTCTTGCTCCTTCAGCAGGTGGATCAGCTGATTGTCTGGCCGGCGGATCAGCTGACTTCTCACCAGCTGCGCTGAACAACTGTTGTAACCACCGTACATCCCCCCTTGTGTTACAGCACTACCATCGCCTTCGTCGTCCGTCCCCCAGCCCACCCACCCCTTTTTGACTCCTCCTTCTTTCTCCCTCTCTCCCGTCCCCCCTCTCTCAGGTGGAGCAGCTGACCCCCCCAGCTACCAGCTACACCCGACCATAAAAAAATATAATAAAATCAATCAATCAAATGCTAGCCGCTTCAGCTAGCCGTGTACGATCCCCCTCTAAAGCCCCCCTTCTCTCTCTCTCTCTCTCTCTCTCCCTCCCCCCCTCTCTCTACCACCCCCTTTCTCTCCCTCTCCCTTTCTCTCCTTGCCTCTCTCCCTCCCTCTCCTTCCCCGCTCCCTCTCTCTCTCTCCTTCCCTCTCCCTCTCTCTCCCCCCCTCTCTCTCCCACCCCCTCTCTCTCCTTTCCTCTCTCTCTCTCCTTCCCTCTCCGTCTCCCTCTCTCCTTCCCTCTCTCTCCCTCTCTCCTTCCCTCTCCCTCCCTCTCTCTCTCTCCCTCCTCCTCCTCCTCCAGGTGGATCAGCTGACCTCCCAGCTGAAGGAGAAGGCTGACTGGTGCAGCGAGCTGCTGCTGAGCTCCGAGCAGCTGCAGCGAGAAGTCAGCGAGCGCAACGAGGAGATCGACAAGCTGGAGGGCCGTGTCCGCGAGCTGGAGCAGGCGCTGCTGACCAGCACAGAGACACTGGACACGGTGAGAAGGAGGGAGGGAGGGATGGGGGGGATGGAGGAGGGGGAGGGGGATATAGGAAGATAGAGGGATGGCTGATAAATAGTGTAATAACAGTGGAAGGGAGAGGGTTACAGAGAGAAAGGGAGAGGTGGGGGGTAGAGGAGGAGGGAATGAAAGAGGGAGAGGAATGGAGGGGGACAACCCCCCCCTCCTCACCCACTCTCTTTCATTCTTTTGGCTCGCTCCGTTGCTATTGGTGACGCTCCGTGAAGGCTAGATCCTGCCAACGCTGCTCCCCAGAGAGCAGACATGAGGATGTTTTGCTTGTGTGTGCGCGGGGGAGAGCATGAGCCGTGTGCGACCGTGTCGCCACTCGTGAGACGGTGTTGTTCGGGGGAGGGTAGAATGACGGCGTGAGGGAACGCGTTCGTCGGACTGTCTTTGTTTCTGTGTGCGTGTTTCTGTGTGCGTGTTTCTGTGTGTGTGTTTCTGTGTGTGTAGCGCAGTGTGTCGAGGGGGCGTGTTCAGGCTTTGTGTGTGCTGGTTGTGCTTCGTCCATGTCTTCAGTGACTAGATAAGGTGGTGTGTGTGTGTGCACGTGTGTGTTCCTGTTTGTCAGTCTGAACCTCCACACTGCGTGTGTGCGCGTCTCCCCCCTGAGCTTGAGCTGTGCAGGCCGGCTGGGTGGTGGTTTTGTGGCGTCTTACTCGCTTGTTTATGTTTGCAGACGGAGGAGAAGAGGCAGCATGTGTCTGTCGAGGCCGAGGACCCTCCTCTGGAGGCCCAGCTGCAGACCGAGAGGGAGGCGCTGGACAGGAAGGAGAAAGAGGTACGAAGGAAGTGCATGGAATCTCCTTCATGAAAACCGCCAATATTTGTCATTTTTCTTAAGTGATACATGGATGAATTGCTTAAATTATTAACTTGCTGTGCCCTTCCACACTGACACAAACCCTCTCTCCCCCTCTCTCCTTTCCTCCCCCTCTCCCTTCCTCTCTCTCTCCCCCTCTCCCTTCCTCTCTCTCCCCCTCCTTCCCTTCCTCTCTCCCCTCTCTTCCCCTCCTCACTCCAGATCGCCAACCTGGAGGAGCAGCTGGAGCAGTTCAGGGAGGAGCTGGAGAACAAGAGCGAGGAGACTCACCAGCTCCAAATGCAGCTACAGATCCAGAGGAAGGAGATCAGCACCCAGCAGGACACCCTGGACGTCAAGGACAACCTGATCAGGGTACGACCCCTCCGTAGCACGCAAGCTGACTCAAACTGCAGTGTGTCGCTCCGTAAACACTCTGAAGACAGAGAGACCTGGTGGTTATGATAAGCCACGGTAAACCGCAATAGGCTTGGACTCTGTTTTTCCTTCCCAACTCTACCGATACATCTCTATATTATTAGCTTGTGTATGGTGTAGGCAGAAAATGAACGCATTTTATTAGTTATAAAAAGTTTAAAAAAAATGAACAATTAAACACTGTTTCCCATAGTTGTAGTCCCAGGATAAGGGTGATGATTGTGTTGAGAGGCGCCATAATATAATCTCCACCTTTTTGAAGGTTTTGGAGGAGAGGGACAGGGAAATAGCTGTTCTTAATGAACAGATCGCTAAGCTTCAACACACGGAAACAGCATCTGATAACAAGGTAACACAATATGCACATACGGAACAGACCTGGATTCTGTTTGCGTATTTGTATATGTCTGTGGCAGTGCTGTGCTGTGTGTGTGTGTTTGCGTGAAACTCATTCCGTTTTTGTGTTTCGTAAAACCACAACTTTTTTTGTGTCTTTTGGTTTCGGTAAGTAGACCTGTCGTGAGTTGTTGTCGTATGTCTGGATAAACTTTTGAGACACTCAAGAGCTGTGATTGTTTTGAGCTTTGTCATGAAACTGACATTGCATTTGACCTCTGTAAATGCACCTAAGAAAGCTTTGATGAACTCTTCGTTAAGGCATCGCTAAACGATGAACTGATCGTTAAGGCATCGCTAAACGATCCGGACTGGAACCACAGCCGTGTCTCGTAGGTTTTAAAGAAAATCACGGCAAGTCTGACAGCGATCAGCTCGGCATCCTGCATTCGTAACCACCTTACCCCTTCCATCCAGGACATCAACGAGAAGGACGAGTTGATCCGGGAGCTGGAGTCTCGGGTGGAGTTCATGCGGAACGAACAGGATCGTCTGAAGAGGAACAGCGAGGAGGAGCTGTACCAGCTCAACGCCGTCATCGAAAAACTCCAGGAGGAGCTCGCTAACATCGAGCAGAAACAGGCGGCGGAGGAGGAGGACGAGGAGGAGCCGCCGCGTCCAGAGAGCCAGACGGGAGGACCCAGCAGGGACGAGTACGACGAAATGAAGCAGAGGGTGGACCTGGCCACCCACGAGCTCGTCACGCTCAAAGCGGAGCACGGCTCCCTCTTGGACACGTACCTGCGCTTGAAGGAGAGCGCCTTGGCTTTGGCGGAGTCAGAAAAGCTGGACGTGGCCTCGGAGTCGGATTTCGAAGAAGCTCTGAGGGAGAAGACGGCCGCCTTTTTGGTGATGCAGGCCCAGGTCCAGGCCCTGGAGCAGAGCGCCACCTCCAGGGTGGAGGAGCTGAGCCGCCGCGTCCAGGACCTGGAGGGTCTGGTCGGGGAGAGGGACTCGGAGCTGGCCCGCTGTCGTTTCCTGGTGGAGAAGGCCCAGGAAGATGCCGATGAGCTCCAGCACAAGGTCTCCAACTTAGAGGACAAGCTCAGGGACAGGGTTGCCGCGACACTGGTCAGCCAGGCCCAACTAGGGGCCGTCCAGCAGCAGTCCCACGCCTCCAAGGACCAGGGATCCGACGAGACCGACCTGGATACCCAGAGAGAGTCCCAGGCAGCGGCCCACGACTTCGGGTTCCCGGGGATCCCCAAGATGGACTTCGGCGTGCTGGGCGTAGCCAAACGGGGTCCGGCCGGGAAGGTGGTGCTTCTGACAGAGAAGCTAAGAGAGCTGGAGGTGGGGCTCAGCGGCATGCAGAGGGACCAGGAGCTACAGAAACAGCTGCTGTCCAGCTCGGAGGTGGAGGTGATGGAGTACGAGAGGAGGCTGGCCACGCTCATGGATCTGCTCAACCAGATGAAGCCGGCCGGGCACCTGAGGACCAGCCTGCAGGCAGGGGTGCGTGTTAGCATTAGCATGTGCAGCTGCAGGGGTTATGTGTTAGCGTTAGCATGTACAGCTGCAGGGGTGTGTATTAGCATTAGCATGTGCAGCTGCAGGGGTGTGTATTAGCATGTGTAACTGCACGGTTATGTGTTAGCATTAGCATGTGCAGCTGCAGGGGTGTGTATTAGCATGTGTAACTGCACGGTTATGTGTTAGCATTAGCATGTGCAGCTGCAGGGGTGTGTATTAGCATGTGTAACTGCACGGTTATGTGTTAGCGTTTGCATGTGCAGCTGCAGGTTGAGGAGTAAGCGTTAGCATCAGGGCTAAAAAATAACAGCGTCCCGTGGTCCGTTGTCACTACATTGTACTTTAATATGTAGGTACACAGCTATATCAAAACATTCCAGCCTTAAAATCCAATAGTGATATATTAGGGGAAAAAAATATTGTCACTTTTTGGCAGGTCAAGACAGTTTGGGACGGTTAGTTTTGCACTTCGGGACGGTACTGAGACAGTAAGGGAAAAAAAGTTAGTTGCGAGCCCTGGTTAGCATGTTCCTCTGACCGAACATCACGGCTTAGTCAGTTCAGACTTCTGTAATTGGTATAACATATTTTTAATACTTTGATCATGTCAGCCGTTTGATATAAAAAAGTTTGGTGTTTTTCCACAGTGTCATGTTGATTAATGGCTGGACATTTTTTACTCTGACTCAGGCATCGTCCACCAGCGACAACTCAGTGTCCAACGTTCTCCAAGAGCTACAGGAAGTGAGAGAGGAAGCTGCCGTTACCAGGCAACAGCTGAGCACCTTCAAGGAGAGCAGCAGCAGACTTCAGGAAGAGCTCAAGGTACATTACCTCCACAACGCACACAACCGTCTGAGTAAAAGTATTAATGTTGACTTTATTTAACAGATTTTATGGGATTTAGCAAACGTTCTTTTCTTTTGTATTCTAGGCAAAAGAGATCGCTGTAGCAAAGCTCCAAGAAGACCTTCAAAGGGTAAGAAAGAACATTTGGTTACAGCTGTAACTTTCCCAGAGCAATACATGAAAAAGCAGGAAAAAAATATCTTTTTTAAACACGTTCTCCTCTTGTCCTCAGGCGTTGGCTAGAGGCGCTGAGGAAGCCAAGATGGCGGAGATGCAGCGAGAGCTGAGGGACTTCAAACAGGAGGCCTCCGCCGCCAAAGAGGAGCTAAGCAGCTGCAAGGAGCGCTGTGACAAACTCCAGGAGCTGCTTCAGGTACTGACTGAGGTCAAGGGTCGTCTTCTGACACAAAAGGCTCTGCATTAGCCCTTACCTGTGCTACTAGAGCGTTTGAAGAAGTGTTCTGTAGGCTACTTGGAATGCGGTTCGCAGATTTAGTAAGTTTTATTGTTCTTGTCAGTATTTAACTTGTGCTGTCATGTGCTTTTTGATGAAGGAGAGAGAGATGACCATCGCACATCTCAAGGGTGAACTTCACCAGGTAAGAGTCTGCTTTACAAACATACACTTTGATTTCATTTCGCCTCGACATCTCACAAACGAAACACGATCATCAGATGTGTATTATGTAGCAAGTCAGATCGGTCACACACCCTATTTTAACCTTTGACCTTTGCGTCTCTCCCCCCAGGCATCGTTGGAGGGCTTGGGGCCTGAGAGGTCCGAACTCCTCCAGGAGCTCCAGGACGTCCGAGACGAGGCGGCCTCCACCAAGGAGCAGCTCACCAGCTTCAGGGAGAGTACGGACGAGCTCCAGGGTGAGCTCCAAGCCCGGGACCTGTCCATCTCCCAGCTCCAGGAGGAGGTGCGCAAGCTGGGAGCAGCCTTGGCCAAGGCGGACGTGCCTCCCTCACCGTCCCCGTCGCCTCAGCCCCTCTCCTCCTCCGCCGCCTCCTCTTCCTCCCAACCCAAGAAGAAAGGAGGGAAGCAAGGGAGCAGGAAAGCTGGAGACGTCAAAGACAAGCAAACCCTCGTGAGGAAGAGCTCCGCTCCCTCCTCCTCTTCCCTCTCTGAGAAACCTCGGACGCCCCCGCTGAACAACGGCTCCGAACGGCCGCGCTCCCCGACCGCGGACTCGTCCACGCAGACGGAGCCCTCGCCGCGGGCGCCTGGCCGACGTGCGGACGAGGAGGCGGAGGGGGCGTGGGAGGTCGTCAGGGAGTACCAAGAGAAGATCGGCCAGATGCTGGAGCTGCACGCGGCCGAGATCCTGGACATGGAGGCGCGTCACATCGCGGAGAGCGAGGCGCTGAGGAGGGAGAGCGAGGCGCTGAGGAGGGAGGGACAGCACACGGAGGAGGAGTGCAGGGCTCTCAAGGCCGTCATCGATAAACTGTGCTCCAGCGAGGTGAGGGCCGTGACCTCCTGTGTGTGTGGGAAGGGTGTGTGTGTGGTGTGGGTGGCGGAGGGTGTGTGTGTGGGAGGGGGTGTGGGTGTGTGTGTGTGTGGATGTGTATGTGTATGTGGTGGGGGAGGGTTTGTCTTTCTTGGATGTTGTTGGGATTAGATTGATGACAGGTTTCATTGTTGCGTAGAGCTTGCGAGTACTTGCTGGAGAGATGATGTTTTTGTGCCTATCACAAACGCCTCAACATTGTGAAGGTTCGATTCTGGTGAAGATTCTTTATTCCGCCATCTCAGTCCTCCTTTAAATACAGGCTTAGCACAGATACAGAAGGGCAGAGTAGAGGAGAATGTGTTTGAATCTGGTTTCATCTCCTCCAGGCCGCTTCATCCAGACCCGAGCGTCCTGCAGCATCACATCTCAAGGACGGCTACACCAGTGGTGAGCTTCAGCAGCTCTGTGCATCACACCCTGACCCAAGTAGCTTCACATGTCATCACACCCTGACCCAAGTAGCTTCACATGTTATCCATTTAGCAGGAGCTTTCATCCAAAGCGATGTACAAATAGTGCATGTGGAAAGCACACCAGAACACCAAGGATCAGAAGTTCATAGTTGTAACTGTATTTCAATGATCAGGGTCAAGCAACACACTGTATTTACAAGCCTCAGACTAACTTCGCTAGCTGTGAAGTAACCAGCTAGCACAGTAGCTCATCAGCATGTACCAGGCTGAATCCTCCTCTTCCTCCCCCTCCTCCTCCTTCTCTTCCTCCTCCCCCTCCTCCTCCTCCTCTTCTTCCCCCTCCTCCTGCTCCTCCTCCTGCTCCTCTTCTTCCTCCTCCTCCTGCTCCTCTTCCTCCTCCCCCTCCTCCTCCTCTTCTTCCTCCTCCTGCTCCTGCTCCTCTTCCTCCCCCTCCTCCTCCTTCTCTTCCTCCTCCCCCTCCTCCTCTTCTTCCCCCTCCTCCTGCTCCTGCTCCTCCTCCTGCTCCTCTTCTTCCCCCTCCTCCTCCTCCAGACAGCAGCTCAGACTGGAGCCAGAGGACAGGGTACGACCTCCCTAACCTGCAGCAGGAGTTCAGGAGCACCCCAGAAGGAGCCAGGAGGGAGACGGATGACGCCCTCCCTGATAGAATCAAGGTCAGACCGCCTTGCCAGCACTGTGACACGTTTGTTGTTGTTGAAATGGGTGTATACATCCATTATGTTGTTGAAATGGGTGTGTCCTGTGTGACTTCAAAGCATTATTTATGTTGTTAAAACCCAATCTTGATAAGCTTTGGATATTGTTTTACACTATTTAACGACCAGATATGTGTGTTTCTGTGTTCCACATCCAGACTCTTCTCCGGGAGGTTCACCAGGAGGGCATGCAGGTCCTCTCCCTGTCGGAGCTGCCGACGGGGGAGGCTGAGGTCGGCCCTGCGGGCCTCCAGGGCCAGGGCTGGGCCAGGGAGAGGGAGGCTCTGGTGGCCACCGTAGACTCCCTCAAAAACCTCCTCACCCAAATGAACAGAGACACACAGGTGAGGCGCCCACTGCCACGTACCACCAACACAGCGCAGTAAACCAAATATGAAAACACTTAGATTTAGATCGTCAGAGATGTCACAGACATCAAAACGAGAATAACAGCAAACGTATCCATCGAAATCTCAGTAAACGACATTTACAACGGTACATATTTCACGTCCGACAAGAAGCAGGAAGTACTTAAGGAAGGACAGTAGGCCGAGACCTAGGTCTTCCCTGACTCAACTTGGGTGCGTTTGTTTCGTCTTCAGACCTCAGGGGGGGGTGACTGGCGTGCAGAGCTGCTGGGGGCGGTGCAGCAGGTGTTTGTAAGGGAGCGCAGCGTGCTGAAGAGCGCCCTCTACGCCCGCCTGGACCTGCTGGACACCAGCGACGCCATCATCCACCTCAACCAGCTGGAGCGCCGGCTAGCTGAGCAGGTCTGTGTCCATGGGAACAAACGTCCTCACAACTATAGTGAAACGTGAAAAACTTGCTTTTTCTCAGGGAGCGTTAGAGGTTTGAGAGTTAGGTTTAGAATCACATTTAGGGTTGAGGTTGGGGGTTAGAGAACACTGTTTTGAATGGAAGTGAATGGTAGGCTCCCACTAGGATAGAAAAACTAACATGTGTGTGTGTGTGTGTGTCTCCAGGACTCCCACCATAGGGAAGCGATGGGGAACCTCCATGCTGCTGACCGGAGCAGTCTGCTGTCAGAGGTCCAGCAGCTTCGTGCTCAGATGGAACACTTGCAAACACCGGACCCCAGCCTTAGAGAGACCTCCAGCCTCAGAAACACCCCCAGCCAAGGTATGTAGCCTGGACAAACCTCTGAGTTGGTGTGGAAGGAAATACCAATGGCTTCTGATTTGTATGCAGTCAGAACGGCAAGAATATCATAGCTGTTAAGTACTCAGAGATGATCATGTAAGCTGACCGTATTCTGTGTTTCTCCACAGGTGTCCAGTCTGGTGTTGAGGCAGGTTCTCCAGAGCCCAGGGGGAGAAGTGTCCCCCAGGGGGGTGCTGGAGGCCCTCCGGAGGCCCCCCAGATGGGCAGGGCACCCCAAGGGGGGGGTGGGGGTCCCCTGGAGCCCCCCCAGGCAGGCAGGGGGCTCCTGGAGGAGCTGAGAGGAGAGCTGGCTCAGACCAAGCTGGAGCTGGAGACCACACTGAAGGCTCAGCACAAACACCTGACAGACCTGGACATGCTGAGGTAGGAACACACACACACACACACACACACACACACTGAAGGCCCAGCACAAACACCTGACGGAGCTGGACATGCAGAGGTAGGAACACACACACACACACACAAACCTACATAAACAGAGACAGTAAAGCAACGCCTTAAACAGCTCGCCACAGTGAACGAGGTAGTAAACACACACACACACTGAGATTTAAACAGGAGGGGTTTTCCTCGCTAGCCTTTGTTCTCTGGGTCTAATACATCACTGTCGTCGACCTCGCTGTTGCCAGGGCGGAGGTGTCTCAGAAGGCCTCCGAGGTGGACTCCCTGACAGACCGGCTGTCAGACGAGCAGAAGAAGACCAGGGAGCAGCAGTGGGCCTTGGAGAAGGAGAGGTGTAAATCTGACAGGAGGGAGGAGACGGGAAGAGAGGAGCTGGAGGTGAGCTGCCGACCAATCGATCCGTTATCAAAGACGCTTCAGCTTGTGTGCCCCGCGAGCGTTCTAGAACTCTCCTTCGTAGCGTTCTAGAACTCTCCCTCATCCCTCACACACACAAACTGGTTTACCCCCCTTTGTCAGGACCTCAAACTGACCGTGGAGGACCTGCAGAGCCAGGTGGCCCAGCTGACCTCGGGCCTGGACCAGGAGCGGCAGGCCTCCTCCCAGCTCTCCCTCCAGGCCCAGCAGGAGGGCCTCAGCCTGCACAGCCGTCTGTCAGAGCTCCAGGTTCAACTGGAGTCGGAGCGAGCCCGGGCCCAGGAGCTGAGCAGCGCCCTGGGGAGGGAGAAGGAGATGCGCCGGGGCGGAGGTCACCCCCAGGAGGGGGAGGAGGGGGTGAGGTCGGCTGAAGCTGTTCTGGACGGTCTGCAGAGGGAGCTGGATGAGAAGCATGCACAGGTAAACACTCACCTGGATACCTGCTGGACTGCACTGATAACAACACTGTCCTGTAGACGGGAATGCTTTTTGAGTTGAAAAAGAGGGTGAATAGATGTATTTTGTTAGTTTTTTTAGAAGTAAAAAGAAAGAAAATATAAATTATATAAAAAATGTAATGTAAAAGTACAAATTACATGCATGAATGCTACCCAAGTCTTGTGTGGGGGAGGTTTACTGGGGTATCCTATGGTACATTATTATTATTACTTACATTATCACCCCGTTACTGATCCCCTCTTCCCCTCAGGTGGTGCGTCTGCTTGGGGAGGTGGAGACCCACAAGCTGGAGGCGGTCCGTCGTCAGGAGGTGCTCACCTCCACAGGTCAGAGGTCACAGCAGGACCAGGAGGCCCTGCAGGCCGGCCGCGCCCAGCTCCAGGCTCTGCAGGAGGCCCTGCAGGAGACGCAGGCCCAGCTGAGGAAGGAGGCGCAGAGGAGCAAGGCTCTGGAACAGGAGAAGGAGAGGCTGGAGGAGAGAGTGGCCTGCCTGGGGGAGGCGGGGGAGACGGCGGGGAGAGGGACGCAGGGAATCGACGGTCAGAACGTGAGTCGACACTCCTCCTCCTCGCCCGTTTGTTACAGTACTGGACAGTTTACAGACATGAGTCTGGACCCTTGTTTAATTCACTTGACTTGTTTATGTTTAGTTGAATGGTTTCCATAGCTACATACCAACAGATCACGTAGGTCTCTAGGCAACTGCATCGTTGCCCCCTTTTCGATTCTGTTGTGTCAGGCTTATTTGCACCCCTAGCAACCCTGTTGTGCTGCGTTGCTGTTGGTACACGGCGCCCTACGATAACCTTTAACGTATTAGCATGAGCTACCATGGGCTTGTTACATTTACACCAGTCTTAGATAATCACAGTGTCAACCGACCAATCAGGCTGTCCGTACTGTACGAGTGCTTCACCATTGACCCCTCCGGCTCCTTAGCAGCCCGGCGTGTGGACAGAGCCCACAGACAGGACCAGGGACTGGGTGTTCCAGCAGAAGAGCACCGACACTCAGACCGCCATGTCCGGCACGCCTTCCCTCCGAGAGCCCACAGGGTCGGGGGTCACCACCGCACCCCTCGACCCCAGACCCTCCACGGACATGGTCATGGGGAAACTGCAGCTCATCGCAGGCAGGATCCGGGCTCTGGCCTCCAAGGCACCTGACAGGTGTGGCTCCCGATTGGTCTTCCGAATCATGGATTTGAGTTTGTGTATTCACACAAAAAATATATACTTTTTTTATGCTTGCCATGCACAGGTTCAATTCAATCAATTCAACTGGAGTGTAATAGCTTTGTGTTGTTAGAAATGACAGGTTACTATACTAATAAAATGTGAATAATGTTTCTAACAGGCTGACCACAGAGGTGGACAGAGAGGAGCTAACCTGGCTCCAGTCCAACGTTGATGAGGTCATCAGCATGCTGCAGCGGTTCCCGGGACTCCCGCCCGCCCCTGAGGTGAGAGAAATCCAGCCTATCACAGGACAGTCCTTTCCAGCTGTAGTCACCATCTTCTATTGAGAGTCTTAGCCTTTAGTGGTGCGGGCTCTTAAGCCCCAGAGTCGGTGTGATCTCTGTGTCTGCCTCCAGAGCGCCGCCCTGCTGGCTGGAGGCTCCCTGACGGAGCGCCTGCTGAGGCAGAACGCCGAGCTCACGGGCTTCGTCAGCCGGCTGACGGAGGAGAAGAACGAGCTGCGGAACCAGACGCTGCGGCTGGAGGAGGAGCTGAGGCGCTACCGGCACGCCGGCCTGGGCGGCGGGCTCAGCGTGAGTTCACCACGGTTACCCCGTTAACGGGAGGGATGCTGCTCAGGTTTATAGTGAGGGACCGGGACTGATACACCTCCTAGGGGGGATGTGCAGTGTTACCGGACGATCGGAATATCCAGATGTCGTTTTGGGTATCTTGACTTCTGATGGCAACGGTTCTTAATAGAGACAAGGGGGTTTGAGTTAGTAAAGCGAACTGAGTTAGCATGCGAATGCTTTAGTTCTAGAATGACGTGAATGGAATCCCATTTAGGATGAGCACACTAATAGTTCTAGAATGACGTAAATGGAATCCCATTAAGGATGCGCACACTAATAGTTCTAGAATTCAGTGTCTACAGTTCAGTGGAGTCCCGGCGTTCTGAACCCTCTCTCCGTCCTCCAGCTCGGCAGCAGGAGGGGCGTGGCGGGCGGGGACGCGGCGGGCGCCCTGTTCTCCCAGGAGCGGGAGGCGTGGGGCCGGGAGAGGAGCCGGCTGGAGAAGGGGCTCCGCGCGGCCCAGGCTGAGCTCTCTCGTCTCCGGGGGGAGCTCAGGACGGAGGCCTTCAGAGACGCAAGCGGGCCGGACGCAGACAACACCGCGTTGAAGGTGAGCTCTCGGGCCCCGCTGGCTGCACCTGCACACCGGGGGGGTTTCTGGGAACGACAGGGACTGAGACAGGACAACACGTCACTAAAGGATTTACTTTTAATATCATGCGGTTCAGAAATAAATTACGAAAAATTTGGCATTCTGAAAGGTTGAACTCCTGTTTTCAAGGTCCTAATAATCATTGCATATCACGTGATTCACTGAAATCCTTCAACCCCCACCCTCCGCTCTCCCTCTACCCAGAGAATGTATGGGAAGTACCTGCGTTCCGAGAGCTTCCGGAAGGCCCTCATCTACCAGAAGAAGTACCTGCTGCTGTTGCTGGGCGGCTTCCAGGAGTGCGAGGAGGCCACGCTGTCGCTGATCTCCAGGATGGGCGGCCGGCCGTCCGTCTGCAGCCTGGAGTCGCAGCGCCGCAGGGGCCTGACGCGCTTCCGCTCAGCCGTCAGGGTCTCCATCGCCCTCTCCAGGTGAACTATGGGAAATGTAGTTTTGTGGGGGGTCAGGGAGTGAAGGGCCCTGCCTTTTGGGCGCGGTGATGATCGATATTTAACCAGAATCAATCGTTGTTTGTGACATCCTTGCGTACTGATGATAGAAAAGTGTTTTTATCCACTGACATGGTTTATTTGAGAGTTTCTTTTTAGCTAGAATCATTTTTAGCTCAACTTTCCTGCTGTTTCAGGATGCGTTTCCTGGTCAAGCGTTGGCAGAAGGCCACAGGGATGAGCTCTGCGTCTCCAGGCACTGTCAACAGAAACGGCCTCGCCCTGACACCAGGTACAGGACCTCACACCATAACACCAGGTACAGGAATGGTTATGGGTCCATCTGTGACACTGCTTGTAGGAAGGGCTATACCAATAAAGTTTGATTTGATAAAGACATGTAGTTAAAGACATCTCTCCTCCCCCCCAGGGAGCGATGTGAGGGACTCCCCCTTCCTGCACCCTGGCAGTGTGGAGGTGTTCGCCGACAGACAGGGAGCGACCAGCAGAGGGCGCTCTGGCAGAGACTCCCCCAGATCAGCCATGTCCTCCACACAACACAGGTACCATCACCACGACAACAACAACAACCACCAAGAAAAACGTCTGTTACCATGACAACCACGGCAACCATCGTGTCTATACCCCGGAGTATGATGATGGAGGGTTTTCTAAAGGCAGGGTGTGTTTGTCAGGTTCCACCTGGCAGGAGACCCCGGTCCTCTGAGCTGCTCCCACCTGCAGAGTTACGACCCGGACAGAGCGCTCACAGACTACATCTCCAGACTGGAGGCCCTGCAGAGGAGGCTGGGGGGCGTGACGTCAGGTAACACACACACACAAGAGAGACACACACACTAGAGAGAGAGACACACGCACACACTAGAGAGAGACACACACGCACACGAGACACACCCACAATCTTATAGATTCACACAACACACCACCTAAGACTGTAGATTTCCTTTAGAATTTTGTTGGATTTTTATTTAATTTTTTCCTCCAGGATCATCTTCATATGCTCAATTGCACTTTGGAATGAGAAGGTAGAAGCCCAGACGCTTGAAGATACTCAGTTGCCTTTACTCATGCTGGGCGGTTTCGTACCATGCTATGTACAGCACCATATTTCGTGGGGACCAAATACCATTTTTTGTGTACATCTTATTATCGGGCTTTTCGTCGCCGGCACTTGAAACAGCTTCTACGTTTGTAATATCGTTCTGCCTCTTTGTTGTGGATGAGCTACAATCATGTTTAATGTATATTTGTGGAATGCTAATTTAAAGATATATATACCCTTGATTAATTTATACTGTGGATGTTTTGTTTGTGTGGGTGGAAGAATACTTAAGGAATGTTTGGGTTTGTTGTTGAGGAGACTGCTACTGGATATATACACTACACTGTGTTTACTAGGCCGGGTTCCTGGACAGACGATATTTGCAGAAAACATATTTTTGTAAAGGGTAGGAGCTTTGAATTTTCTGGGTATTTTGTCAAAAACTGAAATAAATATGATAAGATTTGAAACTTGGCATTGTTGTCGTTCCTTCATTTATGACGTATAAACAGGACGGAAAACTTTTTTTCTTGTTTTAATAATATGCAAGATTTCACATCAGCTAACATGCCCAACCGGTGGATCCGATTCAAATAAGGGTAGAATAAAAACTAATAAGAAATGGAATTCAAATTAATTCCGTTAAACTAATGAAGGAATCACGAATTGATTTTATAGAAAGCCAAAACTGCTAAACTACACAGCTGGAAAGTCTTTTGTGTTCAAGGCACTGCATCTGTTAGGCTCCAGCCCCCTCTGATGGCACCAGCCTCTGTACAAATGATCGCTTCGTTCTTCGAATTAGTTCAAGAAGGGATTCACATTGTAAAAATAAGTATAAGTGGTTTTTCTCTGCTTATAGTGAAGGCAGTATTATAAGTGCTTATGATTCAGTATCAAGTAGAAATGGCTTGGAAGTAATTATTTACTTGTCGCTGGAACACCAGACTGCAAAACTCTAGATTTACACAACGAAACAATCAAGCGTTCCATCGTCCAGGTGGTCCCAGACTAACGTTGATGGTCTCAATTCATTCAAGTCCCGCTGCATACTTTAAACAGCTCCTGCGCTCCTCTCTTCCTCCTCCTCCCCGCTCCTTCAGTTCGTCCTCCTCCTGTATCTGATGACGGGGTTGTGAGGGGTGTGAATCATGGTGGTGTAGTTGATCGTGGGGAAGTAGCCGTCGACCAGATCGAACTCGTACAGGCGCAGCATGGTGGACCAGATGGTTTTGATCTGAACGTAGGCAAAGTTCTCTCCTATGCAGCGATGCCGGCCTGGAGAAGGGAGAGAGTTTTTAAATGTTGTCTTTTCTCTCTTTTTAAGGCATTAAAATATCCTATAAACATCTGACAAACATGTTTGTCACAGTGGAATCCACTTCACATGATTTGGATATATATTTTTTTACATTTATGTTATTGAAATGAATGTTTCCTTCCTCCCTGGTCAGACAGTGACAGGGCGCGACAGTAGTTTTCTCTGGCGGTTTCCTCACCTGCACCAAACGGCACGTATGCGAACTTCTCCCCTGCCGCGGGGTTCTCCTGGAGGTAGCGGTCGGGCTCGAACTCGATCCTGTCCGTCCAGGTGTCCTTCAGGCGGTGGTTGACGGTCGGGGACACGCACACCTGGTGGCCCGCGGGGATGGTGTAGCCTGCCGCCGTCTGGGTGCAGACCACACGTTTCTTTACGTTTGATTCGTTTCACAGACGCTTTTATCCAAAGCGAAGTTTACAACTAACTATTTAACTTTTTAACTATATGGGAGGTCTGGGAGGCCATGTTGCAGGTTGTCATGGAGACCGTGAGGTGTAGGGGCGGGGGCTCTGGGGGGTGGGACTCACCTGTGGAGAGCGCGCCATTCTCATCATGGTCATGATGGGGGGGCGGAGTCTGAGGGTCTCTTTCAAACAGCGGTCCAGCAAGGTCAGATCCTTCAGCTGTGGATGAGAGATCAGGTAAGAGAGACCAGGAAGCAGGTAGGTGAAACTGTGCTACTTCAGATTTATACACTTTCTGAATCTATACAGTGGACTGGTGTTGAAAAAGGTAAGCAGAATAACATTGTTTCACACTTTAAATATCAGATTTTGAAATGTTGACCAGGAGAGCTATCGTGTAAGATTTGTATCTATTAGATCACATGAAAGAGTGGATGCCATGTGGAGAGACAGAGAGACACAGAGACACAGAGAGACACGGAGAGAGAGAGAGAGACGGAGAGAGAGACACGGAGAGAGAGAGACACGGAGAGAGAGAGAGAGACACGGAGACAGACACAGAGAGACACGGAGAGAGAGAGACACGGAGAGAGAGAGACACGGAGAGAGAGAGACACGGAGAGAGAGAGAGAGACACGGAGAGAGAGAGAGAGACACGGAGAGAGAGAGAGAGACACGGAGAGAGAGAGAGAGACACGGAGAGAGAGAGACAGAGAGAGCGAGACACAGAGAGAGAGAGAGGGGGATCAGCAGGCAGACCTGGTCCAGGTCCAGGGGGGGCAGGTTCTCTCCACAGACGTTCTTCTGCTCGGCGTGGCAGCGCTCCTGCAGGTCTCGGTCCCGCGCCAGGAAGAAGCCCAGCCAGGCGCTGGTGGTGGACGAGGTGTGCTGCCCCGCCAGCAGCAGACCAATCAGCATCCCCGCAATCTCGCTGTCGTTCAGGGGCTTGCCGTCCCTGCAGGAAGTAGAGGTGTGGGGTTCAGGTGGCTGAGCAGTTAGGGAGTCGGGCTATTAATCATAAGGTTGTTGGTTCGATTCTCGGCCGTGCCAAATGACGTTGTGTCCTTGGGAAAGGCACTTCACCCTACTTGCCTCAGGGAGAATGTCCCTGTACTTACTGTAAGTCGCTCTGGATAAGAGCGTCTGCTAAATGACTAAATGTAAATGTGTGATGATCTGTTCTGACTCAGCCGAACAAGCCACAGCTTGTTCGGCTGAGTCTGGGAGATGTTTACTGTAACACTGCCTCAGTTGAAGTACATCACAGCAGAAAATGGACAGGGCTTACAGACCAGACAGCATGGTTGTGCTGAGGACTGGTCAGAGTCTTACTTGTAGGTGGCGTCTATAAGAGTCTGGAGAATGTCGTCCACCTTCTCTCCAGAGTTCCTGCGTTTCTGGATGACCTTGAAGAAGATGTTCTTGATCTCCTTGTGTGCTCTGTCCCTCCGTCTGTCCAACAAGAGCAGTTACAACCTCAGTAAGCACCAAGAATATCATAATGTAAGGTGTTCATTTCAGTTAGGAGATGGATATCCAAAGCGGTTTACAGAGGTGGATTTCAATCTGCAACCTTTTTGATCTGCAGTCAAATGATCTAACCACTGATTTACAAAATAACTTGTGGGGAAAAAAGAACTAGTCTCTTGACCTCTGTAATATTAAACAAATGTTCATGGGAAATGTAATAAACGGAGAACGAAGGGGTTATGATTAAAAATAAATGTTAATTTGAATTTTGACAGTTTGTTTTCTTTCCTCCAGGCTCTTACATGAAGCTGGGCAGGGGTAGCCAGCCAGGCAGCAGCCAGGCAGCGTGGCTGAAGCCTCCATCCAGGTCGGCGTACAGCTGGGCCACCTTCTCATCCAGCATGCTGCGGATCTCCTTCCCATGGAGGCAGCTGCTGGCCGTCAGGATGATCAGCTCCGACAACGCCTCGAACAGATCTGAGGTGGGAAAAGTAATAAAGTAATAAAAAGTAATGTAAATGACTAAAAAGAGGGAAGAGAGGAGAGTGAGGTGGTCTGTAGGAGAGAGTGAGGTGGTCTGTAGGAGAGAGAGAGAGGGAGGTAGGATGTAGGAGAGAGGGAGAGGAGAGTGAGATGGTCTGTAGGAGAGAGTGAGGTGGTCTGTAGGAGAGAGAGAGAGGGAGGTAGGATGTAGGAGAGAGGGAGAGGAAAGGGAGGTGGGGTCTAGGAGAAACAAGGAACTGCAGGTGAAAGATAAGTAAAGTTGTCAATAGGAAGGAGAGTGAGGGGAAGGGGTTCTGTATAGGGACAGAATGATGAGGATCAGTAGTTTGTGTAAACCCTCATGACAGGGTAATCAGTACGAGCATCCATGCAGAAGATCCTGTCAGATGTATTGATCTGTATCAATGATTTTAGATGGAGGTTTTCCAGAGAAAGACATTTTGACACATTGTTGATGTGTTTACTTTTCAACATACTTTTCTCCCCACTGTCTCCCCATCGTTCAAAGTATTCCTTGGTCTCGTCTTCAATTATCTGGACGTGCTGCTTGAAATGGGCGATGTTCAGACCTGTTTTCAGCATCTTCTTCTGCTCCAGAAAGATCTGGGCAAAACGGTCAAAGAAGCAAAAATAAGCACTTAAACTCACGGTAATAAGGTTTGAAGAGGCACATGGGCGTGTGCAAAAAGTACACTTCTAGAGCAAAATCGAGGTAATTAAAACGATGTAACTGGAGTGAGAGCTAGATATGTGTCTTACAGGATTGGGTACATCGTAGGCCACTCCTTTGCCAAACACTGGCGTGGTCAGTCTAGAGTACACGTCCTCCGCGTTGAGGTCTTCGTTCTTGCTGTTGAACATGAGCGTCGCTGCGTCACTGCCCAAGAGATATGTGAAGGTTTTGCCCACCATGGTGAAACTGAAGACTGGTCCATACTGTGGATGGAGAAATAAGACGTTGAAGTTTAAGAGTACTCTTAAGCATAATGTAAACATTTAGGCTACATTAATCACCAGAAATAAGAGGGCTGGGTGATGCTTGTAATTTTAAGATAAGTAGTTGCTGCCTCACCTTTTCATATGCGTTTTCCAAGAAATCAATAGGGCTTTTTCCAAATGCAACAGCATGTCCCAGGAATGGAATACTTGAAGGAATGTATGGTGGGTGTTTCTACTCACACAAAACAACAATTCTGTAAGAACACCGAACCTTTGCTAATCAGGCTACTACATGAGACAACAATAAACCTCACTACTATTACTTACCAAGTCTTTGTCCCATGACTGTTTGATGAGCACTTTAGAAATGTATCCCAGGGCGAGAGTGATCACCGAGGCTGCGAGGACCACTGACGTCAGGTTGTCACTTATTTTCCCGACGGTATTTTCAATCAACGCACTGCTAATTAGATATAAATGCATAGACATGATGGCGTCTTTTTAATGTATCCTGATTCCGTTGAATGTACTGCGTCAGACTTATTCCCAATGCTGACCCGTCCGTTGGTTTCGTTGTCGACGCAATGGACAATCATGAACGCTGCGTTCGTTTGTTTGAAACCCGTTTCCTAAATGCGCAATAAGGAGATTCTTCGATACCCCAGAGACAAATCTAGCTGATAAGTCACCTGTCTGGAAAGTGCTAACTGATAATTGGATGCGGTCCGTGATATTTGCCCGGCATCTCTACCAGTACCTGTCACTGTAATGTTAATCCTGCCCCCGCCTGACTGAAAGCGTCGCTTCATTGGATACTCGCTATGTGTCAATCAAGTAACTCCACGCTCTCCGGCACTCTGATTGGTTAGCTCTACCTGAACTGATGTCTGGCTATATGATGTCACTGTTCAGCTGGATGCAGGCAGCTGCAGGAAACGAACCACATTGGTTGAACTCCACACGGAGTTGGAGGTCACGCTCTAACAAGTTCACAGGCCACAGGCTGGGATAAGAGTCCGAATAATGTAAGTTAATACCAAGTCAGTGACAGAGAAATCAGTCAACGATCGTTAAAAGATGATCTTTTGTTTATGGTCTGTAATGTTATTTGAAAGGTAAATGTTAAGCAGGCTACATTATTATTAAATGTTAATGGTTGTTAATCAACTTTAATCAGTGTATGAAAATGATGCTGAACCCATCCTGACGGTGTTTCTTTCCCTCCATGTCTCCAGGTGGTAGATGTCAACAACCAACATGAAAGTCATTTGATATTCAAGATTTTTTTATATTGATGATAATACTCGAAGACAAAAATAACTTTTCTTACTAATAAAATTCAAAACAACACAGTATTTAAACACATTCTGATCATTTCCTACTGCAGTTTTTCCTCACAGTCTAATGGCCTTGGCATATATCTTTATGGCTTGGACTTGTGAAGACAGAGTATACAGTCCCGCCAGAACTAGTGTCCTTACAAGCTGGTCTCCTACAAAGGATGTTTCCTTCTCACTGTTGTAGAGATCTCTCCATTTAGTTAAGGCCTGCATCGTTTTCTCTTTCTGTGGCACTCTGCAGACACAAGAACACACACCATTATGACATAGTCAACTAGACTATCCATAAAAAGCTAAAGTATCAAGCAGTTAAAAAATACACATTCAGACACATTGCCTACTCTGAACAAAATAATATAAATGTTGCTGCCGGGACATTCAAAATATAATTTAAAATCTTACTGTTTATCTTCTTGAGCATTGAAATCCTGAGGTGGTATCCTTAGTTTTACACAGAAGTGGTTGAAGTCTCTTCTTTGCAGGTTGCTTGCAACAAACCTGAAGGCCTTCTGTAGGATTTTCTCTGTAACAACAATCCAATTTTGAGGTTGGCGTGGTGGAAAATATACAGAAAAATTACCTCTGCTCCACTTTTCATTCAATTAGAGTGTTATAGTATATGATTAAAAACACAGTAACTTGAAACACGATTTGAACGCAATTCCATTATTCAACAAGAACAAAATAGAAGAAAGTTGTGTGAACTGCAGAACAGTAAGCTGCCATGACGGTTTCTGTCCTGATCCATGCTTTACCATTCCAGGCGATTTCGCTGTTCATGTACTGGCCTATGGTAACCATCTGGTGTTGGTCACAGATGGATTTGGGTGGCCTGGTGAGTGGGTTACCCTCCAGTTCTACATGTTTCAGAGACGCCAGCTGGCTCAGATAGGGAGGTAGGTACTGCAGACGGTTCCCTGAGGACACAGGACTAATATTCATGTTGTCATGGAGAACAGAGTGAGGATGGAAACCATTAACGTTATTCAGTATAATCACAATGACTTTCACTTAAATCATATGAATCCTCATATTCCAACCTCTACTTAGCCACATTAAATAAAATCATAACAGCACCAAAACAAAATTGAGATATTTGGAAAGTTTGGGGTATTTACTTAAAAGTATTACATGATTCCTTCTTACCTTTCAGCTCTAGATGCTGAAGGTTTTGCAGAGCTGTTATACATTTGGGCAGGCAGGATATGTGGTTGTTATTTCCAATCAGCTTGGTGAGGTTCTTCAGTTCTCCAATGTTGTCAGGAATCTCCTGGATGATGTTGTCTGAGAAATCAAACTCTCTCAAACATCTCAGCTTCGTTAGGGTCTTAGGCAGTGTAGTCAGCTAGCGGGAGTAACAAACAGAATCTTGTAAACTTAATGAATACCATTTTTAAATTGTAACTGACGTTGTAGGCCTATGTTAGGTTTTCATTGATTAGGAACGTAGCTAAATCAATCTCAACTCATCTTACCTTTACTCCTCTTTTGTGGCACATTTTCAACTTTTCAAGGGACTTCAGATCGCACACTTTGGCAGGAAAGAGGAAGAACTGATTGTTTGAAAGGTTGAGGTCCCTGAGTTCTCTCAGTCCTTTCAGCTCTGTCGATATTCGTCCTAACAAATTGTCTGACAGGTCCAGAACCTGAACACTCTTCAGATGGTGCAGCTCCAGAGGGAACTCGTCAAGCCTGTTCCCCCGGAGAAAGAGCACTTGTAGGTTTTCTAGGCCAGAAATGCCTTCTGGAACGGTCTGTATGGCGTTACCACTCAGGTCCAAATGGATAAGGCTGTGTAGTTCATAGAGAGGTTTGGGCAAAGCGCCTGTGAAACGGTTTTCTCTCAGATTGAGGTGCTGCAATGTGTGGATTTCGCCGATGTTAGCCGGTAGCTTGGACAACAAGTTTTGGCTGATGTCAAGAAATTTCAGAGGAAGTCCAGAGCACAGTCCCATTGGAAAGTTGCGAAGCTGGTTACCACCTAGATCCACCGAGGTCAACATTGAGCATTTGCGTATTTCCAGGGGGATGTGACCCAGGTAATTCTTGGAGCATTCGAAGATGGAGAGGTTTTTCAACAAGCAAATTTGTCGAGGAAGTGTTTCCAGACGGTTCCAATTAGCGATTAAGTCATGCAGCTGTGTCAAAACCCCAATGCTCTCAGGGAGTCGTCTTAATAGGTTCCCTGAAACACAGAGATGCCTGAGTTTTGAACATCCGCCTATCTTCTCTGTGAGTGAGCTTATCTTGTTGTAACTCAGTTGTAAGACCTTCAGTCCCTTCATTTTCTCCACCTCATCTGGAAGTGATGTCAGCTGGTTCATACACAAGTTCAGCTCTTCTAGGTTCGTCAGACGAAACAGTTGTGGAGGCAAACAGGTCAGGCTGTTGGCATTCATAGATAGTTGTTTTAGTTTTGTAAGTTTGGATATGTGCTTGGGTAAAGTCAAAATCTTGTTTTTTGAGAGATTGAGCATGAGGAGTTTGGAAAGTTGGCATACAACATGGGGGAAATGTGAGAGCTTGTTTCTGTCCAAATTCAAAACAGTGATGTTCTTCAAGGACCTAAAAGATTCAGGTAAAGCGTTAATGCGATTTCCGTCCAGATTGAATACTTGTAAAGTTGTCAAATCTCCAAAAGTGGGTGGAAGACATTCCAGTTTGTTGTTGCTTGCATTAATATGTGTGATATTTTTCAATTCACATATTTCATTCGGAAGCTCGGCTATTTGATTGTTACTGATGTCGAGGGCTCTGAGAAGCTGCAGTTTTTGAATAACTGAAGGTAATGAAGTCAGTTTGTTTCCTTGAACAGATAGAAATTCCACATTGCTCATGCCCTCAATCTCCTCTGGCAGAGATTTCAGTTCATTGTTTGATAGAGACAAACATTTAACTCTCACATTTTCTAGAATTAAATCCACTGGAATTTCTTTCAGACTCTTACCGTCTAAAGAGAAAGACGAATTTTGGTTTTGAAAAAATAATTCTTCAAACATTTTCATTGCAATGCCCTGTAAAAAAGAAAAGTATATAGGCTAATTAAGCTGCATAGATGCATTAAGAAGATGTCTAGAGGTATTTATTTATATCCTGTAACCAAAATAGTCAACTGTAGATGTTGCTGCTTACGCTAGCTGCCGCTTGTTATACTGTACTTCAGTCGCAAACGTAAAGCAACATTGTAACTTCTAGTACAAGATTGTCACATTGCATTTGTCAATTTAGCTCAAATGGAAACTGATGTTTAGTGTTTTCTAGCTATTTAGCGAAGGCAAAAATGCCATGAAAACTAACAGCAAAGTGAAAGATGAAGATCTGTACCTGATATTCACCACCCCAAACGTGACTTCTGATAAGTTAGATGTTTGATGTTAGTATCTAAACCATTTTGAAATAAAACTAAGTTGTGATATCTGGTTCTGGACTTTCGCCCATCACCACTAGGCTCGACCGCGGTTTCGTAACCATGGTTACACATGTAAACATTATTGAAAACTTGCTGTTTATCTGAACGCTTTTAATAGGATAGTTATTAAATTAATGCCAGGCTTATTTCTACCGCTTTGGCTACATCCGCACAATTAGGATTTGAGTATGTCTACCATCGCTTCATGCGAGTTTCTGAATTCATTTTGTGTGGCCACAGCGCTCTCATGTGGATTAATTTATCTTTCCACATGTCCATCTGTACACAACATGATTCAGCAAGTAATAATTCAGTCACATTATATAAATTGTTTTAATAAAATGAACCGTTAAATAAAAATATTTACAATCCTGAAAAAATAACAGTAAGCAATATTAATTTGTAAAATAAACAGTCATGTGAATATTGAATACACAATGTGATGAGAAAAAATCACAATTTTCTCGTGAAAACACTCCTTCAAGGCAATGGTTTGATACAAAACAGCAAAACAAACAACAAAGAAAAGTACAAGTTGTGAAAGGATAAATGTCTCATATGGATTCAACCATATGCATACTTGTCTGATAAGCTTTTGTCATTTGGAGTAATTTGTCCACTCAACTTCATTAGCAGTTTCACAATAAGGCCAGCCTGTTTCAAAACAAGAAAAAAAAACATTTACATGAACAACATTAACATTTCCAACATAAAATCCTCAGTTCTCTAAACCTTAAAACATGAGCACGTTACATAATTATTCTTCTATTCTAAAACAGTTACATCACAACTCCACCATTAAGGGAGAAATTGAATGTAATTGAATTTACCTGTTTGGTGTGCACAATGAAGTTCATCTTGTTTTCCAGACTGTGTATCTGGAAGTACTGGTCAGCAGGACCAAGCTGCCACATGAAGGAGCCATACTCCATGCTGATGAGAAGCACCTGCAAACACATAGAAAAGACTTGGGAGACAGTGGAGTGAACAATAGCTTTGAAGAATACAAAAAAAAAACTGTAGATGGAAGAAACACATTCTCCTCCTCCATCAAACCTGCGCAATCAGATCAGGGGTTTCTCTAGGGTATATTTTTCTAAAGGAACCAGTAAACTCAAAAGATACAATTAATTTGAAAGAAAATGAAAGTTTTGGCAGATGTGGACAGATGATAGTTGAAGCATTCTTTCAAAAAAATAAAAAAATAAAACTGTCAAAGTACACCAGCTACCTTGGTCTCCATGTTCAGGAGATGCAGGCCCTTGGTGTTGACCCCCACAAAGACACGGATGACCTTGTGGTTGCTGGAGCTGGCCTTGGTGAACACCTGGCCGGTGAAGAATGCGGCACCGTAGGTGGGGATGTCCCAGCAGTTCTGCAGGAAGAGCCTCTGGAGGTGGTGCATCTCCTTACTCACACCCTCACTGGTGCTCAGGCTCTGGGGGGAGGAAGTTCAGAGGAGAGGGTATAATGAGGGGTCAGATGGCTGAGTGGTTAGGGAGTTGGGCTATTAATCAGAAGGTTGTTGGTTCGATTCCCGCTCGTGCCAAAATGAGGTTGTGTCCTTGGGCAAGGCACTTCACCCTACTTGCCTCGGGGGGAATGTCCCTGTACTTACTGTAAGTCGCTCTGGATAAGAGCGTCTGCTAAATGACTAAATGTAAATGTAATGTATAAATCGAGAAGACATGGGTGGAGAAGTGGAAAGACAAAGGGGTGATGTCATGTTCACACATATATGCCTGCACCTGAGGGATGCATGTCAGATGTCGAAAATACAGATGAAATTAAATCCAACCTACTTTGTATTCATGAAGAATCCTGTTCGTCCAATGATGCGCCTTGCTTTTCATTTTGGATATGGGTACGATCGATTTGAGGTTTTCCTCACTGTTGAACACAAAACATTAAGCCTAAGCCCAGGCCATCACCAGTGTTGGGAATGCAATCAAGGTGAGCGCAATATGTGTCTGATAGTAGTTCGTGTGTGAGAGAGATTGTGTGAGAGACAGAGAGAGAGAGTTGTCTTGTCGTACTTGAGGAAGCCCTGCTTGTGCTTCTTGCTCTCGTAGTTGCCGTAGATGATCTGTAGCAGCAGACTGGCCAGGGTGATGAGCTTGCTGTCTGGCGAGGGGAAGAACCCCTTGAGGAGACAGTGACGCGCCTCATCAAACAGGATCAGGATGGAGAGGGGGTCCTCCACCTGCCGGGGAGAGAGAGCTCAGGGTTTTAACTGACAGGCTTTAATCTACAGAGCGGTCAGTGGACAGAAATGTCAGCCTCCAGACACATCTTGGAGGATTGTGGTCTACATTTACATTTAGCAGACGCTCTTATCCAGAGCGACTCTCAGTAAGTACTGGGACATTCCCCCGAGACAAGTAGGGTGAAGTGCCAAGGACACAACATCCTTTTGCACGAACCAGCAACATTCTGATTACAAGTCCGATTCCCTAACCGCTCAGCCACCTGACTCCCTAACCTTTTTCTCTTCGTCCAGGGGCACCCGGACGTCCCTGCGCAGGAAGAGCTGGGGGTTCTCCCTCTGGGGGTCCAGCACCGTGAGGTCCGTCACGATCTCCGCCCAGATGCGCAGGTGCTGCAGGGGCTTGTGGTAGGGTTTCAGCTGCAAGTCTGAGGACAGGAGAAATCATCAACCAGAGCAAGAATGCAAATTCGCAAGGCAGGACGAGGTACGAGACCATATATTTACATTTGAGGTATTTACCATACGGCATGATGTAAAGCAACTTTTCCAATGAGTTACAAAAGCCAAAGCAATAGAGTTGCATGGAAAATGAATGAATCCACACAAAGCTGCGTCATTGAGCCTTGCTGTTTACGATTCCGAGCAGAACAGAAGTTGTGAGACCCAGACACGGAGCGGCCATTTTGGATCAGGTCAAGTGACTCACTGAGGTTCTCGGAGCAGATCCAGATGGTGAAGTACTGCTGTGTCTCCTGGGAGAGTCGCATGCCCTCCATGATCTGCTGTACGGACGTGTTGTTGCCGTGTTTGAGCTCCACCGAGCGGTACGAACCGTCCATGCGGTAGATACGCACCTTCTCGTACTGGGGAGGGAAGCAACACACACACACGTTTGATTAGGAAATAACTTGTGTATTGTAGGCGCTTCAGACTGTTAAACTTTTTAAGCATCTCTCGTGGCATATGCAAATAGCTGGGTGAACAAAAGCTGGTCACACAAGCGAACACACACATCTGATCCCACATACACACCTGCTCACACACACAGACATCTGGTCACACATAGTACATTGCTGAACACGCACACAGCTGGTCACAAAGCCACGGCACTTACAGGTTTGTTGTTGGCCTGCTGTAGTAGCTTGGCCGTCTCCTCCCACTCGTTCTGCTTGTTCTCCTCGCACACCTGCAGGGGGGACCGCTTCTGCTGGTCCTCCACGTGCTGAGGGAGAACACAGGCCACGGCGTTCGGACGCCAGCGCAGAACATTAGCGCTCGTTCTAAGCGTTTTCGTCCTAAGTGTTCTCGTTCTAAGTGTTCTCGTTCTAAGCGTTCTCGTTCTAAGCGTTCTCGTTCTAAGCGTTCTCGTTCTAAGCGTTCTTGTTCTAAGCATTCTCAGGTCAGTGTCGGTAGGTGTATACGCAGTGGAGTCCTACCCTGTATAGTATAGTTTCAGTCTGAAAAGCGCCTATTTTATTATTACAGTTGCCCGTGTTGCTATTTCAGAATGCAGCGCTTCACTATACAGGACTAAGTAGGCTGTTAACCAGCAAAACGTTGAACTAAAACTAGTAGGACATGAGAGGAGGTCAACAGCAACAACACACTGCAGATCCAGGTTCAAATCCCGCCCTCTGTACCGTACAGCAGCAGCCCCAGCGTGTGATCTCACCCGGTCGATCTCGGGGTGCTGCAGCAGGAGCTGAACGATCTCCGAGTGCCCCCCGCGAGCAGCGAAGTGCAGCGGGGAGCTGAGCTGACCGTTCAGCAGGTTGGGATTACAGTTTCCCTTGTCCAGCAACAGTTTGGTAGCCTCCACTTTACCGTGCCTGCAGTCAAAACAAACATATTTTTGATGGGCTATACCATAAACACCGCAGGGATTTCAACTGGTATAAACTAAAGGTATTAATACACTAATAAATAGGTGTTAATTTCCTTAGTTAACATCACCGCTACGCAGAAGCTAACACCCAAGTTAACCCCATAGCCCACACCATAGGTAAACCCATTCTATGGGTCATCATAGCTAACGGCTAACTGACCAGCAGGCGTAGTGGATGGGGGCCCAGTGATCGCTGTCCAGTTGTTTGACAGAGAAGCCGCTGTCCAGCAGCTTGGAGAGCAGCTCCGTGTCGCCCTCACAAGCACTCCGGTGCAGCGGGAAGTCATCCACCCACTGGCGCTCCCTGGGTGGGACGAGAGATCAGAATCACACAGAGATCCAGCAGGTTGCACTCGGTTATCTGATGCTGCTGCCGTTGCACTGTCCCATCATCAGAACCTTTTGTTCGTTTCGTATTTTAAAAATCTGCTATGTGAATAAAATGTATGACGTCAATTGTAGAAGATATTCATGAAACTGGAAATCACAGCTGGCTGTTGTCCTACTGTCTGTTACAGATATGGTGTGTAACCTAGTAACCGGTGTGTAACCTAGTAACCGGTGTGTCAGGTTCATGGTATGTTCAGCCGGCTCACTTGTCCTCAGTCATGGTGTTGGTCGCATGTTGCCACTTCTCCCTCTTGGGGATCTGGATTTTAGAGTAGTCGGGAGCTCCAAGTCCAAAGTAAGGATTTATGATGACTTTATCCACCTAGAGACCGGAGACAAAATGGACAAGACGACAGGAAGTAGGGTATTAATCTGACAATGTGGGACTGGAGCACAAATCGGTGTGATGGTCATTCTCTGGGAGCATTTACATTTAGTCATTTAGCAGACGCTCTTATCCAGACTCCCTAGGGTTCCTACTGTGACTGAGTCAGAAGGATTTTGAGATAGCATCTTGTTTACTATTAAGTCGTTTACTATTAATTCGCCAGATAAACCAAGTCTAAATAGATTTAAAATCTACAACATTATCACACCGTGTAGCTAGGAGCCTCTCACCCTGTTGGTGTACTGCAGGTCGGAACCGTACAGCGGGTTCTGGATGCACATGTCAGCCTTCTCCAGGGACATCATCTTGCTCTTCACCTCCAGGGCGGTGTAGCCCATGTGTGGGCTGCTGCCCTCGCTGAAGTAGGCCGGGTTGCTGATGCTGGTCCTGACCCGGTCCACCGGGGCGGGCCGGAACAACGCCGGGATGGCGTGGGGCACGGTGTGCTGCTCCGCCAGCCATCTAGAGGTCAGAGGTCAAAGGTCACCGACACGGCGAGTCATAAGCTTCACGTGTCGTTGGGGTTACGATGTGGCCTTTCCAAGGTGCTTACTTGTCCAAGGCTAGAAGCATCTTGGAGGTGGTGGGGGAGAAGTGAGTGCTGGTATCGCTGCACACTCGCATCATATCCTGAAGGCAGTAGAAACTGGGGCTTCCAGGGCTGTAGACAGTCTTGCTGTTGTCTGTTTAAAAAGGCAGGTTAAAAAAAGGGTTATAATTTTACAATTAAGTTCTTTTGAAGTTTAAATAAATATCCAAAACGTTTATAAATGACTGAAAATATTGATTTTTTTTATTGATTTTTTTCCGAGTCAAATCTGACCTTTGACATTGATTGGCACAATAAAGAGGGAGACCTCCTTTCCTTCATTCTCTCCGTCCAGGGGGAACGTCTTCATGTGCACCACACGCTTCCCTGCAGGGGCGACAGTATAACAGCCACCTTCTCAGCCTCATACAGTTCTTATTAAGTTGACAGTACACTTCTCCTTCAGGACCAGAGGGTGAATGTGGTAAGGGCACATTAGTTACCTATGAAACCCTGGTTGTTAGATATGGGCTTGGTTGTTTCATCAACGTAATCCAGAATCGACCTGGCTGTGTCTCCATCTGCTTGGATTTTGGTCCCCAGTAGAACTTTTTTCTTTTTTTTCTCTTTTCCTTCCAAAGGAACTTCTATCAATAAGATCTAAGGCAGGAACACAAACAGGGTAGCAAAGGAAACCGAATAACATATTAATTCATATTCGAACGATTAGAGCATCAAATTTCACCTTTTTCAAGGGTGCTACAAAAGCAGGTGGCTACTTTTGTTGATGTAAATAAATCTGACCACACCACGTAAAACATAACTGTGATATTTTTTATAATACAATGTAATATCAAACAAACGTTGTTTAATTCCTCACCTCATATGCTTTAGGACGGTACTCTCTGGAACTAAGACTAACCAGGTTCTTAGGACGGATGACAGCCACGAACACATCTTCCAGGTTGCCTTGGTTACCCATTGTGTCGAGTTTCCCTCTCAGTCATACACTCTGGAACAGCTGTGGGACACCATCACGGCTGGAAAACAATTTAAATGCAGCGAACAATGTGATTAGGAAGGGTGCAGGTGTTAATTCGACAGGAATCTAAACTTGGCTTCCTTGGGTGCTTTCAACTCCCTCCTCCACGTTGGAGTCAATCCTGTGTAGGCTATTTCATAAGTGCGTGCTGGAAGTTTAGTGTAAGGGGTCCCATTATCACTAACTTACACTACACATTAAATAAATCTTACTGTCATGACAAATACAGTTCTTACCATTTGGAACAATTTAACGGTAAAAAAAAAAAAAGTTTTTACACTGTCAAGTTTCGACAAGGTTTACAATGTTTGGATACAGTTACAATTACTTCACAGGCTACCTTGTTTTCATAGAGTATCTCAAGTCCGTTGCAAGTTACGCCCCGGAAACCACCAACCCTCCTGTCTTCCTCTGCAGACAGCTGCAGATATAGCCAAACAGTTTGTGAATGTGAAAAGTTTAATAACCGACTCAAGCTAAACATTTAGATTGATAGATAAGTATATTAAACTTTTTGGAGGGGTAAAATACTAAGTAAGTGGGCGCTGCCAACCTGAGATGACATGCGCTGGGTTCCCATGATTTAATAATCGCTTTGAACTTACCGGAAATAAGACCTTCTTACAAACTTTCGGAAGGTAACGTTGTGGTTGGCTTCATTTTTTTCGAGTTGGTTGCTGTATCAGCAAACCTGGTTAATACTTCCAAAATAATACTGGTTTTCCTGATGGGCAAAACATCGGGTTGCCGACAACAGCACACCGACACGGACAAGAGTCACATTACGTTCAGCTGCCTCGTTGTGACTTCGCGGTTCTCTCTGGTGGTGTGGTGGACTCAGTGCACTTACGGGCTGTTTTTCTGAGTGATAATAAAGGACAACCTCTAGCATAAAATCCGATGAGATTATTTTGGGAATATTTTATCAGTAAAGCAATTTAAGAATGGTCTATGATCCTATATGATCCCAACAGGTTTAATGCTCCCCAAATCTGATCGTTTTCATTTTAAGCCAGTAAGGAATAGTTTATTGGTTACGGTTTGCACAATTTCTGCACTAGGGTTTTAGGGGACAACATAAGACATTGATACCTAGAATAAATCGACGTGTTATCTTCGAAGTGGTGTTATACCACGGACAACATAGTTTACCTGTATAAATATTCACATAATTAAATTGAAATGTTCTAGAAAGTTCCAGATAACGAGTGTTTAGCCTACATAGGTTAAATGTAATTTGTATTTCAGAAACATGGACCTGTCACGAACAGCGTGATTGAGAATCGTTCCTTGTCCTTCACCACAGGTCTCATGTCATTTACCTAGTGTGACGTTGAAAGTAATTGATTTGATAATGAATACATAGTCTAACCCAACAATTCCGAACCTGTTCCACTTTGCGGTCCACTTGCAGAGCTCAAATATTTTTGCGGCCCCCCAACACATCCGTTTATCATGCTTAACAACACCAAGGAAGCCAAACAGTTCGCTTTTTTGTTTTTGTTTGGAGAGATCAAAGAAACCACAGTAAGCCATTGTCACTGCAGCCCCTGTATTGCTTTATAAATGGCCTTGCTTTATAAAACCTTGTTCCCTCATCAACCCCTTGCTAACTATGCTTATATATATTGTACTGCTAGTTAATTATCTTTATCTTATCTCTGTATTTACTAAACTTTGAGCTACACATGAGTGCGCTATCCTTCCAAACTTGTTCTTCTTCTTCAGCAGGTACGTCGATCACAGCACCTAACAGTAGCTTGTTGCACAATCATTTCAAAATAAAAGTAAATACCATATAAAACTGGAAACAAAGCACATAAAACATTTGCAACAGTAGAAAATGGTTGTGAAGTCATTTACAGGGGGACCACTTTTTTTGTTAATGCAGAAATGTCAGTTGGGCAACCGTCAACGTGCCAAGTGTAACTATTGGCATTTGGGTCATTATGAATTAAAGGCAAAATGCAGTTTTAACATGTGTACGAATTTTAATAATAATTTACCAACAGTATATATCAATATTTTGATATTCTTTCATTTTCATTGGTTTGGCGGCCCACCTGCATTACACTTGCGGACCACTAGTGGGCCGTGGCCCACAGGTTGGGAATCGCACCTCTTTATTGAAGACAGTGTAGGCTACAAACATTGACATATTCAGTTTTTATTCGTAGACAGCATATAAGGCAGTTGTGTACATTAACATACGTTTTTGTTCCAATACATTGCTTAACATAACAGAATAAACCAAAAGATTGATGGCAAAAGATCACACAAAAAGATACAAATATTGCCTTCAACAAATGTTTTCAGGTCTTATACTTATATTTGATTAGAATTAGATAAATATGATTGCATTTATTAACTTGGTCCACTAGAAAGAGTTTGGAACCAGAGAGTGGTGTAGACCTCTTCTTCCCAATGTAGACTGAGGATCTGGTGGTAGACAACCACCAGATCCTCATCTCCTGGCCTTTAACCCGACCCTGACCCCGATCCTGACGTCCCATTCAAGCCTTGACTCTCCTGGCTGCATCGGCTCAGAACATCCTGCATCTTCTCCTGGATGTCTTCCACACGCTTCGCCCACTTTTCCCTGACCTCATCCTCGTCGTCCTCGGTAACGGCCGTGTAGCCCATGAGGGCGATCAGACCCATGTGGAACAGGTGGCCCAGGTGAGAGCACCTGCTCTCCATCACCTCGCGGTTGCCCCCGCAGTGCTCCAGGTACACGCTCAGCAGGGGCCTTCCGAAGAGGGACCCCATTCCCATGACGCCGCGATAGTACACATCCAGGCTCATGTCACTCTTGTCCCTCTCGTAGACCTTCTCGAATTGCGCCATGTGGCGCTCGGCATTCTCCGGATCCTTCTTCACTAGCGCCACCATGCTGGAGAAGGCCGCGTACTGGTGCTTGATGTACTCCTCGTACTTCCCGAAGGTCTCGTTGACCTCGTCGATGCGGATCTGACGCAGGCACTGCTGGTTCTTCTTGGAGATGCTCTCCAGTTTGCTGTGGACCTGCTGGAAGTCCTTGTCCAGGGCGTGGACCTCCTCGCCCTCCAGGCCCTTGCGAGCTACCCCGACCAGAGCCGTCACGATGCCGAAGAGAGGGTCGATGGAGGAGGCGAAGTTGGACACCTTCTCCACACAGCCAAGCACCTTCACTGCCGTCTTTTTGATCTGCTGGGCGTCCGCCATGGATGCAGCTCTAAGGTTGAGTAGCTGTCGCTCTCTCACAGGAAAACGGACGGGGGAGCTGGATTAGGAATTGGAAGGATGTACAAATTAGTGACATATTATTCTGATTATCTAAATGATTGTGTAAGTTAAAAATCGTTTTTTTTTGTGGAACATGCACCAATTTTTGGGTAATTCTGTGACCCTACTGCTGACCACTGTATGAGATTTTCTGCTAAGTTCTTTTATATAAAGTTTGGGTCCCAAAGCAAATGCCTGTAAAATATATTTTTTCAGTTCCTATTTTAGTTTTTTTAGTTTTTTACATTTTCAGCCTTATTTGGCCATTAATATCTTATAAACTATTAGGCTATTGCTAACCTCAACAAACTTTGTAGTTCCTTAACAAACTTATATGCGTTCTCACATACCCCTTATGTGAACTTTAAGTAGGCTGATAATTCCGTTTCATTTAATGAGTTAATAGTCAAAGTTACTCATACAACTGAAACACTGTTTTAGATTTACAGAGTCTGCTTCTACAAACCTATTGGAAAATACCATTTACTCTCATTTAATTTGTTCCCTTTAGTCATCCGTCTCAAGGCTGCAATGCAGGGGAAAACACTCTGGAAGAGTGGGTGTGTCTCGTGGACGTTTAAAATAATTACTGGTATTTTTTTAAACATTTCCTACACAATATGTGTTTGGCCCTCAAATCCCAAACATTAACCGCTCCCATTATTTAATTGAATTAGCATTTCCGCTAATATTTACACTTTAGTTTTCGTATGCCTGCATTCATTTCCTGAAAACCAAAACATAGTCTTCTGTCTAAAATAAAAAAGGACCACTCGAGTCTACTTTCAGATAAAATATCAAGACCTTTACTAAACATTCTAATGCGCCTGGTCTATATTGGTCAGCTTACCTGCGATAACGCTATCGTTGTCCTTGTGTCAATAGCGGTCAGTATTTTATTTCCACCATTTTCGTCTGCTTTCAGACAAGTCCCGCCTTCTGTGCTACAGAAGAACATAGGAACGTGGAAGTATGGTTTAGCCCGTCCTGATTGGGTGGAATTGCGGTTACCCTGCCTCTGCGTAAGTAAACCAGAGCGGGACAAGGCGAGGATAACCTTTCTAAGTTTCTATTATGTTATGGTATACCATGTAAACTACACAGCCACACCTTTCCTAAGAGTTGGTGTTCACCTGAACTTGAAAGGAGAAGAAAGAAAAGAAACCAACTGCCACTCTCATGAATAGAGCCAAATAGGCACAAAGGTTAAAAAGAGATCTCACAAAAAACACATTTGCACCAGTAACTTTCTGAAATCAGCAACCAGTGCTTATTAGATCAAATCAAAAAATAAATCAGTATTTGTTTTCAACTTACACTTTACATTTATTTTGTATTTTTTTATTTTAAAAATATATATAAAAAACAAGACAAAAACAACAAAAATTGTGCGCGTAGTCAGCTCTAGTCAGTTTGGTAATTCTGCTGTAGGCCTGCTTTGTAGAGGCCTATGCGCTATTTGTGTGCTACTTTGGATAAATGCATCTGCTGAATGATTCAAATGCCACATGTAATTTGTGGTTAAAGCCATGTGAGTAACTGAACATATGTTTTGATCTTCATTGACTCATTGAGAAAATATGTTTTAGTCATGTTGACTGAAACGTTAATCAACAGTCTTGAAGTGTTAGTCCTGAACATCATAAACCAACCTTTTCTGGCAATATAGGAACAGTATCTTTGTCAATATATGGATCACTTAATATGTATGTTATCCCCCAGACATTCCACTTAACTATTATACAAAGATTAATGACCAACATGTAACCTCAGTGTATTCATTTCAAAACAGTTTGTTATGAAAATAACACTGAATTTATTTGTAGTGTGTGTATTTGTGAGTGTGCATACATGCAGTGTGGGTATGTGTGTGTGTGAGAGAGAGAGAGTGGTGAAAGCATGTTTGTTGTTGTGCTTGTGCGCCGACTGAAACAGTGGCGTGACAGTTCATGCGCCTCCTCGCTCCCCCACCCCACCCCTCTCACGCTCTGACGCTGAACCCCCCGGCTTTCCACCAGATCTGCAGCATCAACATGCCCCCTTTTCACCCGAGGTTAACTCGCTGGCTTACTCAGTCAGGCTCTGTCCTCTCTCTCCTCCTCTCCCTCCTCTCTCTCCCCCTTTGTCAGCAGGGCAGTCAGGCTGAAGACTCCCATCTTTTGACATCAGGTAACTTCATCGTGAGTTTTTACTCCTGTGTAATGCTGAGGTTGCTCATTCCTGATTTGGTTCTCATTGGGATTAGAAATGTTAAGCCGGCTATGGAAATTCCTCACAGGGGTGAATTGAGTTCGCACCCAGCTCACCCAAAGCATGAATGTTGACCTATATGCTCCCAATGTTTTTTTTATTGGGTGACATTGTTTTATGAGGCTAGAGGAGTATTTTAATTTGTGAAAGTGCAGGTTAACTCTACACTTGGGGTATTTCAGATAATATAGACAGGAAATATAGAGGAAAACAGTACTGAACAGTACACAGCTTGACTTACTGTATGTAATGATTGACTGTCAACAATATTATCTATGTTCTCCAGGTGGGAAAACTACTCTAGCTTTCCCTTGTACAAATTAACATGTTATCACCAGGCCTCCCTCTAGATAACACTTCCTTTGAAAGCGGAGCAACAGCTGCAACACACTTTCATCTTCCCTCGGTGCATTTACAGTTTCTGCCAACGTGGTTGTCTGTATAGTCTACGTGTACTAACCCTTTAACCCTGTTGTTCAGTCTCTGTTCTTGTCACATTCTACATATAGATCCTGTTCTCATTACCGAGGAATCAGACATGGCGAGTCCCAAACGAGCCTCCTTGCAAATTGGGAAGATGTTCATGGAACTCATCGTCTTAGCTGGGTAAGTTCTTTAAAGGGAATCCAATCAATCAAGTCAGGCAACAGAAAATTGGAGGAAGGGACCAGTTTGAGGGAATTAGTTTGTGAAACATTAACCCCACTGTTTTATTGCATATATAAATACATAGGCCTCATCCCACTTGGCACGCTCACCCATCCAGGGCGATCCAGCCACACTTTTTCTGCCTGTAACTTATCGTCATTCCACCCAATCGCAGAGTCATTAGCACCACTGGCAGCACCATTCAGAGGCCTGATTACGATGACACGGCCAACCCAGAGTTCCTCAACCCTTCCTGGATGGGGGGCATCCCAGACAGCCGCTCGCTGTCTGAAGTCACCCTCCCTGGGACCCACAACACCATGGCGCTGTACGGCGGGGCCCTGGCGGAGTGCGAGTCCTGGAGCCTGGCCTCCCAGCTCCGGGCCGGCATCCGCTTCCTGGACATCCGCGTCCGCAACATCCGGGGGAACCTGACCCTCCACCACGGCGTCTCCTACCAGCGGGCGCACTTCGGCCACGTGCTGGAGGACGTGGCCCAGTTCCTGGCCGAGTACCCCAGCGAGATGGTGCTCATGCGGCTGAAGGAGGAGTTCAGCGAGACCTACGATATCTACGGTCCGGTTGTGAGCTACATCCACCGCTACGCCCACTGGGACCTGCTGTGGCACAGCCGGCTCGTGCCCACGGTGGGGGAGGCCAGGGGGAAGCTCATCGTCCTGCAGGACTTCGCCGGACCAGACCTGGGAATGCGCTACGGGTCCCTGAACATCGCGGACGATTGGAAGGTAAAGACAGTTAAATTCAGTTCAACTGAGGTTAATACGATTCAGTTCAATTCAGTTCAACTGAGGTTAATACGATTCAGTTCAATTCAGTTCAACTGAGGTTAATACAATTCAGTTCAATTCAGTTCAACTGAGGTTAATACGATTCAGTTCAACTGAGGTTAATACGATTCAGTTCAATTCAGTTCAACTGAGGTTAATACGATTCAGTTCAATTCAGTTCAATTCATTCAGTTCAAGATAGTCCCAATGGCAATTCAAGAAACTATTTCACAGTTGGTGACCACTCACCACGTAAGTTGAATTGTGAATTTGATTCTCACTGCTTGTTTTCCCTCAGGTGCCCACCCTCCTGCACGTGAACGAGAAGTGGCAGAGCGTTCAGGAACACCTGGACATGGCCATCGTGGGAAACAAGGCCGAGATATTCCTCACCTACGGCAGTGGAGCCGGGGTCTTCGCTTACCCCAACGCCGTCGCCCAGCGTATCAACGCCCGTATCTACGACTACCTGACTGCTCGCATGGGGCAGAACTTACGTTTTGGAATCATCACCACAGACTTCCCTGGTGCCCTCCTTCTTCAAATTATCATTGACTTCAACTGAGAGAGGGAGTCTGCAGGGAGTCAGTTGGCTGAGCGGTGAAGGAGTCGGGCTAGTAATCCGAAGGTTGCCAGTTCGATTCCCGGTCATGCCAACTGACGTTGTGTCCTTGGGCAAGGCACTTCACCCTACTTGCCTCGGGGGAATGTCCCTGTACTTACTGTAAGTCGCTCTGGATAAGAGCGTCTGCTAAATGACTAAATGTAATGTAATGAGAGAGGCCTCAGTGGTGTCGAACCGCCGACACTGATTAAATTGATGATCCTCAATGGTACAGATTTGATCTTGCCCATTAAATAAACAAACAAACCTCAAGGGAGTTTATTAGTTCCTTTTCCCCTTGATTTTATGTGTGTATGTATGAGTGGACTGATATTTCTTTAACATCTATGGTATTTCTGTTCTTTATACAATGGCACAGTGAATTTGTTAGACACATTACTAAAATATTTGGAAATTATAATAAATAACTAACATGTATAGCCTAGTACGGTTTCCTGGATGGATGCAAGATTTAAGTGTTTTTTCCTAGCGTAAATAACGTTATGTTAGTCACAACATAGTTACACACGCACATCCTCTAAAGATATATGTGGTGAGGCTTTACAATAAACACCTTTTGGGGTCCTATCCCCCCCCCCCACAGGAGTCGCGCAAGTAACTACGTCATATGAATACAGCTTTCCCTAGATTGCTACTTGTGGTCCTGGGTGATAAGCTTAGGTAGCTACCTTTCAAGATGTTAATAATGTAAGGACCATAACATAATTTACAGTAGCAGTGTCACACTGGTTAGATGCACAATCAAACCGGGCATACATACCGTAGTGCGTTTGTATAACAGAAACGTCTTCAGTAAGAAGTGTATGCTAGCTAGCATATTAACCTAGCCATGTGGAGTACCAGCCGACGTGCCCTTCAGGGTTTGGTGCGGGATTTATCACATTCCCATGTTCAATGTTTTTCACAAACGGCATGTAAGGTAAGCTTTAAAAGTAAATCGGATGGCAACATTTTTCTGTTAAAACGTCTGATTTAAAACCCGGTAGGAAAATAAGTGACAGCCAGGTGACACAGGAGAGCAATATGGACCACACTTTATTGAGTAGACGGTTATTTTTGTATGTTAAATCTAAAGGTTATCAATGTATATTCCAACTTAACTCATACGGGTATAAAACTTTTTGTTAGTTAGCCATAACCAGTTAACGATACGGTACTATACTAGTGCTAGCTAACGCGGCATCTCTCGTCTCGCCCTTGCAGAATACAGTTGTGGTTGAACGTTGGTGGCAGGTGCCGCTGTCCAAAGAAGGTCGTCCGCCCAGGTTACACCCGCGGCGACATCGTGTTTACAAAGTAGTGGAGGACACCAAACATGCGCCTAAAGAGAAGATGGAGCTCATTCTTACACAGACTGTTAAAAGTACGTTAGTTTGGTTAAACCTGTGTTTCTCATGAAGAATCCCACATTCTTTCAAAGATAAGTTGTCATAATGCACGCTCTTATTTTCTTCGTTCGCTTTTTAGAGCTCGGTGGTCGAGGAGACACGGTGATCGTAAAGAAATCTTTAGGGCGCAACAAGCTTTTGGCTGAAGGCCTGGCTGTGTACCCATCACCAGAAAACAAAGATATGTTTTCTGAGGAACTGAGAGTGAGTGTACAACTCAAATGCTTAATAGTTACAAATTACCTTTTGTTTAAAGAAGCATTTATCAAATAATTTTCTATTACAGCTTTTACGGGAGGGGAAAGTGGAGGACAGAATTCAAACACGCACAGGGCAAATGGTAGGTAAAGATTGTTATGTCAGTATCTTAAATGTTGCTGCAGATTTCAGTCACAGCAGGCTAGCAGGTCTACCTTACGAAACATTGCATCCTATGTCTGCAGACTGTGGAATTCCTGAAGAACATGGAGTTGAAAATCACAAAGCAAATGTCTCTTGATTATGTGATCACCTCAGAGATCGTCTGCAGGCAATTTCTTAAGGTAGGGCTGGTTTGAAAATGTGTAACTCACTGGATCAAAGATTAGCCATGATTAGTGTTAGTCTTTAACAGCTAAATCTGTGATGTCAAATGAGTAGTGTTGACGTTCTTCTCCCCCCCCCCCCCCCCCCCCCCCAGCGAGGTATAGTCGTGCCTCCTCATGCTCTAAGACTCCCAGACGAGCCCATCAAAGACCTGGGAGATTACTGGTGCGAGGTCACGGTAAGATCAGATCATTAAACTAATTCTACTACATTTTCGACCCTGTGTTGTCAGTGGCATTCCACAATTATTTTCTGAATGCAATTCCTGTTATTCCAATTATTCCATAGACAATATTTTGACGCAGAATCGAACAACCCAAAGAGGTGTCTTGTTGGACAGAATGGACAATACCAGTGCCTAGAAAGGGGCCCCTCCAGCAGTTGTTCGTTTGCCGTGAAACTCATTGGAGTGTTCTTGTTTTGACAGGTCAACGGGATAAACACTGTGCGGATTCCCATGTCTGTGGTGGCCTTTCAAGGCAGCCCCAGGGGGGTTAAACTTCTGATAAAGCAGCAGGAAGAGGAACCAGAGGCAGGTGTTGTGGCTGCTTCAGAGGAAGGTGTTGTGGCTGCTTCAGAGGAAGGTGTTGTGGCTGCTTCGGAGGAAGGTGTTGTGGCTGCTTCAGAGGAAGGTGTTGTGGCTGCTTCGGAGGCAGGTGTTGTGGCTGCTTCAGAGGAAGGTGTTGTGGCTGCTTCGGAGGCAGGTGTGGCAGCGGTTTCAGAGGCAGGTGTTGCAGCTGCTCCAGAGGCAGGTGTTTCAGAGGCGGTTTCAGAAGCTTTTGCAGGTTTAGTTCCAGAGGCATCAGCATCGGCACCAGAGACAGCAGTAGCACCAGTAGAGGCAGCTCCTACTGTTCCAGAGGCAGTTCCTCCTGCTCTAGAAGCAGCGGCATCAGCTCCAGAGGCATCAGCTCCAGAGGCATCAGCTCCAGAGGCATCAGCTCCAGAGGCATCAGGTCCAGAGGCAGCAGCTCCAGAGGCAGCAGCTCCAGAGGCAGCAGCTCCAGAGGCAGCAGCTCCAGAGGCAGCAGCTCCAGAGGCAGCAGCTCCAGAGGCAGCAGCTCCAGAGGCAGCAGCTCCAGAGGCAGCAGCATCAATGGAGGCAGCTCCTGCTGCTCCCAAGCCTTCAGCCACCACGTCAGAAACAGCAGCAAGTCCCGACGCAAACAAGGAAGTCAAAGACAAACCAGACAAGTAGGCCTGTCTACTGCCTGTCCATCAAAGACTGCTGAAACTAGCAACACGTTACTGTCTACAGAGCTGTGTTCCTCCACACAGAAATGGGTTTGCTGTACATCGTAATAAATAGCACCTGTGAATCTATTCTTATTACAATATAGGTTTGTATTTATTTTCATTTCAAATCCTGTGGAACTTTCAAACAAAGAAATAAACCCATTTCTACAGGTTTAGTCTGTGTAGCACTGAAGTAAATACAAAAGAGCTTTTAATGATTACAGAGCAGAAATGAACTTTTTATTTCAATTTAAACATTACACCCACGTAACAAATACACAGTGTAGGGTAAAACTAAATAGTAGTTTACTTGCCAGTCTAATAACGCTGCAAATTCTTACATATCTAAAACACTTATCGACTTAGTAAATGTTTTATGTCGAAAGACCTCGAGTAGGTTTCTCTGCTTAGGTTTTCCTGGAAACCAGATAAGGAAGGATGTCTAAGAAGCTGCTGTCAGTGACACCATGATCCTAAGACTTTGTTGTCTGCTGGCTTTAATTGCATCCACTTAAGGAACCTATCTTTGAAACACAAAAATATTTTTATAGGGCCTCAACCATTTTAAGGATTGGATAGGTGCCATTTTGAAGTCATGTTTCACATATCTGTATACTGGTTGGAAGCCAACTGACTTCCTAATAAGATGAGATTCTGTCTGTGACAGGACAAACAAATTGATTATGTCCACTTGTTTACAAAACAGCAGACTAAAACTAATTCAGATCCAAATATAATACATTGCTCAGAAGCTATTTGGAAAGTCTCAACCAGAGGATGGTGAATGTACAATACACCCTGGAAATCCAAATTCCTTTTTCTGAGCCAGGGTATCCATGCCCAGAGAGACAAAGGCAGTGTTCTTCCAGATCACACACCTTATTCACAGTTTCATTGAACCTCAACCTCAATCAGTCTGGAGGGAAATTCCTGGATTTGTATAGATATCATCGCCCACTCTCTTCTCTAGAAATATTACTAGATTTGTGAGATTACTTGAATTCAAGTCTGTGAGGTTCTACAAAAAGGATGTCCAACGAGCATTAACCAATTGTACCAGGTCCAACTTCGTAGGAAGATGTCGATTGTTAAAAAAAAAAGCTGAACCATTATCAAAGAGGTACTGGATATCACTACAAAAAAAAGGTTGCACAAATGTTATTTTTTATTTAAATGTTCACTACTTTTAGCTGGAAATTCCAAGTCTTCTCCAGCACCAAGTGAGATATGCTGGGTATTTATATATTCCTCACCTGGTCAAACCACAGACAAGGGAAGGGAAGAGCATCGAACTATGATTTCCAAAGAAAAGCCAATTTAGTGATAAACTGTGAGCAGCTCGTTCACAGTGTAAACTCTGCATTCCCTACAGGACCCACACGATACAAAAACAGTCCACCAAAACTAGTATAAATCAACAATGTTGGAAGTAACACAAATCTGAGGTCAACCAATACGGGGGGAAGAGGAGGGAAGTATTATGTTGAGGCTATCCAGGGAAGGTATGGAGTGGGCAGGACAGGGATCCTCTGTCGCCAGGGTACGGTCGCCAGGTTACAGTACTTCCTCAAAGATGAGGGACTCTTGCTTTGGATTGCGCTATCCTAATCATGGATGGGAGGATTATGCATGCCAGTAGGAGTTCTGGGTTAGAAGCCGTATTTAGCCTGTGTTTGCCGACGGGTCAGCTTGTTTTCTGCCCAGTTGTTCTTCAGTTCCAGCTCCCGTTCCTTAGCCTGCGGAAACAGGACATGATATTCTGAAATTAGCTTCAGGGAAGCATCACATCTGGAACTACAATGTGTTCTTCAACACCGTCAAAGCATCGCTCGTTTGGTTTGACATGCAGCCATGTGCAAAAAAAGACTGTTGCTACAAAATGAAACGCCAAGTAAAACCTAAACACTGTTCTGGGTGTGGAGTGTTTTGTAACAGTTTGAAGTGTAGATGGGAGTGTGTCACCCACCTGATGGATCAGGTATGTGATCTGGTGCTTGCGGCGTTGCTGTCCTGTGGGCTGGTCTCCTTTTTTCTGTCAACACAAGTGGAGGTAGGTAAAAGGTCAGAGATCAGCTACTTGATCTTTTGCACTTAGCAGACACAGACAGGGATTTGGTTTTAGAAATGCAGTGTGATAACCCTGTCCTTGTTTCTGCAGGATTCAGGCACCTCGGCCTCCACAGCGCGGCCAGGATGAGGATGAATCAGGGTTAGTAGGTGTGGAACAAGATGACAACACCCACCCTTCCTAGCGGTCATGCTTATCTCTTTAATCTGTCCCCCCGAGCCTGTCTCTCTCCCCCCGAGCCTGTCTCCCCCCCCCCCCCGAGCCTGTCTCCCCCCCCCCCCCCCCCCGAGCCTGTCTCTCCCCCCCCCCCCCCGAGCCTGTCTCTCTCCCCCCGAGCCTGTCTCCCCCCCCCGAGCCTGTCTCTCTCCCCCCGAGCCTGTCTCTCCCCCCTCCGAGCCTGTCTCTCCCCCCCCCGAGCCTGTCTCTCTCCCTCCGAGCCTGTCTCTCCCCCCCCCCCAAGCCTGTCTCTCTCCCTCTGAGCCTGTCTCTCTCCCCCCGAGCCTGTCTCTCTCCCCCCCGAGCCTGTCTCTCTCCCCCCCCCGAGCCTGTCTCTCCCCCCCCCGAGCCTGTCTCTCCCCCCCCCCGAGCCTGTCTCTCCCCCCCGAGCCTGTCTTTCTCCCCCCGAGCCTGTCTCTCTCTCCCCCCGAGCCTGTCTCTCTCTCCCCCCGAGCCTGTCTCTCTCTCCCCCCGAGCCTGTCTCTCTCTCCCCCCGAGCCTGTCTTTCTCCCCCCGAACCTGTCTCTCTCCCCCAGAGCCTGTCTCCCCCCCTCCTCACCTTGCTGAAAGACTTGCGCTCCTGCTTCTCCTCAGTGATGCTCTTCGCCATCCACTGCTGGTTGCCACTCAGCTGGTCGTCTCCTTTGATCTCCAGGAACTTCACCTCCTCCTTCCCCCTGTTCCTCTTCCCCTGCAGCCTCCGGAACTAGGGACAATGGCAAAACATCAGTCTCTGGTGCTAACCAGCTATGGGCCAGTTCAATACTGGCCAAACAAACACCAACAGCCATACAATTGTTGTGTTGGATTGGTATGATATACCTGTTGGTGTTTGTTGGGGCAGTGTGAAAATGACAGTTATCTTAACCCAACAGCCAACAGTAGAATGTTTGGTGTTTGTTGGACGTTGTCGGGGCTGTGAACTGGCCTTGACTAACACAACCAAACACAGAGTGGATGTAGTTTGCATGGCCGTGTGTACATGAAGCGGCATGTGTGGTGCTGCGTTGGGAGAGTGAACGATCGAGGCTTACCGCTTCATCATCGAAGAGGCCGGAAGAGCCAGGCTCGTCTGCCTCAGCCAATGAGGGATCAGGGTTCTGGTAGTACGCCTCATTGTAGTAACCCTGCCCGGTAACAGGACATTATGAGTAGATGCTGCTCTATTGTTGCATTTTAACCACTAGAGCAGTGGTTCTCAATCCTGGTCCTCGTGCCCCACTGCCCTGCATGTTTTAGATGTTTCCCTGCTTCAAAACACCTGATTCAAATGAATGGGTCGTTATCAGGCTTCTGTTGAGCTTGATAATGACCCATTTATTTGAATCAAGATTGAGAACCACTGCACTAGAGCATGTTTCTGCACAGAAGAACTCTAAACCCAGACATCAGTAACCTCCTGTTCTCCCGTTACCTGTGGGACGGTCTCCGGCGCAGGTTCCACAGAGGGCTCCAGGTACTGAGGATGTAGCGGCGCATGCTGCTGACCCACCCACACGCTCCCAGACGCCTCCTCGCCGCCCAGCCCAAACTCCAGAGGAGCGTCGGACTGGAAGGATCCGGTCTCCACCGCCACCGGATTAGGTAGCAGAGCGGAAGGGGCTCCGGGTTCTGGGTCCAGGCTGGGATCCACGGCGGGGAGAGGCAGTGAGCTGTCCCCCAGGGAGAAGTAGTTCTCTGGGGAGAGTTCCTCGTCGCTTTCCTGGTCATCCGCGGCCATCTGCCTGGCTAGCTGCAGGGCGGCAGACTTGGCTGCGGCCTTGATGGCTGAAGGGGAGGCGCTGGAGCTGGAGAGGCCCTGGGTGACGGAGGGCTTGGTGTGCTTGGAGGCCTTAGGGTCGGGGCGCTTGGTGAGGGTGTGTGGCACCAGGGACCTGCCGGTCTCCTTTATGGTCATGTTTCTAGGTTGCGGTAAGAGAGAGGAGAGGCCTGACCCCTTAACCAGGAAGTCAGAAAGAAGTGGAATGGGGGGGGGGGGTGGTAGATTAATAGGTTAGACAGTTCAGTCTAAGGTTGACTAGGTTTAGGCATTGAGAAGATTGTAAAATGTAAACAAGACATTTCTTACCTGGGGCACCACTCTCTTCCTGGCTGGTTCGTCTTCATCTGAATCTGACTGTAAACATTTACATTTACATTACATTTATGCATTTAGCAGACGCTTTTATCCAAAGCGACTTCCAAGAGAGAGCTTTACAAAAGAGCATAGGAGCATAAGAGTAAACAATAACATCGTCACGAAATTGAGTCGTCTCATTTTGAAAATACTTTTCATTCATGGAGATAAACTTCAAAATAACGGGTCAACTTACATCTTTATTAAGTTGTGGTATGGTGATTTTCACAGGCTCTGTTCGCTTCTTCGGTTTCGTTAAGTCAAAAAGCAGCCCGCCTTTCAGTGTTTGAGACCGGGCCGGTGTGTTCTCAGCAGCATCGTCGTTGGACAAAGTGCTCCTTACAGCAGAGTAGTGTGTTGATGCATCTCTGTTTGGTGGTCCAGATATAGACTTTTTGGGAGAGGGGAGTAGGGCGAAAAGACCTGCAGACTTGCTCCCAGACGTGAGCGAGCTTGACGTTTCCTCTGAATCGCTGTCATCACTGCTCCCGTAAGCTACCAAAGACATTGTTGTTGTTTCTGTACGAACTCGTTGGGGGCATAGAAAGCTAAGTACAAAGTAGCTACCTCGCTACACACTTCCAACAAAAAGGCCTTTTTCTTGTCGTGTGACTGGCGTATTACACAGATGCAAACTGCTGAAACGCAGAATGCGCTCGCTTTCTTTTGGATAATATTTGCTTGAGGAAAAACAACAACAAACTACACGTGGCTTTCCAAAGGCGAAGACTGCAATCACTTGTTTTCAAACAAAATAGAGTACGGCCATAATTCCAAACTGTGACCGGGGACTCACTGCTTGATCAGTGCGTCAAAGGCCGCTGAGGGTGGATTAACAGTCTTTTCGTGCGCAGTTTAAGACAATTCCGTGCGACTTGTATTACCGCATGATTTGGAGATGATTTGCGCAACAACACTGGTTCCCACCCTAAAGGAACCTTAGAAACGTGAAATGTATATCAAATTGTATTTGAAAATGATAGCATGTTCATTTCTGCTGCAGCTGCCATTGATGATGCGCTCAAAACAGAACTGTTCGAGTAGCTACTTTTTGCGCAGCTTCGGCGCAAGTGTTCCTGCGCATCCCACATTCTACTGGATTTGTTTGATAAAAACCGACGTTGGCAATACATTTCTATTTGGTAATATGCTTAGAGTAAGAACATGTATAGCCTTTTACGATACATTTATTTTTCCATTTTTAATGGGGTGTGCTGCCTTTGGTAAGGAAAAAACCTACATTCTCTGTCATATATTTTTCCCACTAGTTAAGGTCAACCCATCTCAACAACACTGCAGGTTGACAGAGTAAAATTACATTTAGTTTGTTTTATAATATAGCCAGCCTATCATTGGTGTATTTTTTGTACTTTGATTGCCCATGTAACTGCGACGACAGGATTTCTCTGTGTGTGATTACCACTGTCTAAGAGGCATTCTGTTCGAACTGAACAGAAAATACCATGGCGCCTAGCTACGTTTTATTTGCAGGGTAGACCACACTAATCGATCTCGTTGCAACTAGAATTAGCTAGCTACCAGGGTATGCGTCTGAAAAGAGGGAAGCGGTTTCAATTTCAAACAAAAACAAGTCGAGAGACCACTGAGTAGCAGATCAGAGGGAATATATTTGTATTTATTTTAAAACAAGGAATATATAGCGCCTTAACTAACGCACGCCATAGAAGTAGTAAAACGTGCGAATTTTCGCTAGCCTCCACGTTCCAATTTTCTACGCGTGATCAATTTTGATGTCAAAGCCGAAGACATAACGTTATCTAACTGTCGAACAAGAAATACATTTATTTTTGTATCTAGCGTTATTTAGCTTTTCAGACTTACAGCTTTGAAAGCTCAGTAGGCTACTTTGGGGGAAAATATGCCGAGATCCAATAGGCAAAAGGAATACAAGCCTGGGGATCTCGTGTTTGCGAAAATGAAGGGATATCCTCATTGGCCCGCAAGGGTAAGCAACTTTGTAGATTTACCATTTGTAAGTAAAGTACTAATATGTTGGTTCCTCACCTTCATGTTCCATTTGTTAACTATAAGCTATGCTGTGCAATGAGGCCTACCGCGTCCATGCAAAAGTTTATTTGTGTAGCTTATGGTTGCCCGCTTTAAATCGTTATGAGTGCAGACTAGCTAGCCTATTTATTGTTTCAATTTCGGATATTCTAATATACCATGTAGGATACCCTGAGCTCGGATGCTTATTTTAGTGTTGGGTACTAAATGTGATAGTTCCGCAAACGCTTTCATTTTGTTACAGAGGCCTAACCTTATTCCAATTGTGAGCTTGACTGTTCAGACCCCCGTGTATGTAAACAAATACTAAATCCCGCTTTGCATGTAAACCTAACCGTTCCGTGTTCCTAAATTTGTTCTAAAACGCCACGTGAATGGGAGGTAAGGTTTATAACGTTACAGCTACATAATCATAATGTGCGAAATTGAAACTTTGAATCGACGTTGTAACTGTTTTACATGATTAGAGCAAGCCTGAAGCATCAGTTAGCGGCTGAACCAGTTATCTGAAACAGCCCACACGTTTTGGCGGCAGCAGTGTTGATAAATGCCACTACCGAAGGAATGGATTCAGTTCAATCAAATTTCAAGGATACTCGAAATCCTGTAGTTTTCAGAAGAACAGCCGCAGGCTTGTGACACTTAGAGACACTTTAACATGGGTCATTAACAGCGCTAATCATGGATATTCAGAGTTTGTGAGGTGCTTAGTTCTTGACACTGCAGTTGCTACTGTTTTCATTAAGTCATATTACTGAACCAACAGTCACCATGGGCTCCATTACTATTTCTGAGTTTCATATTAAATAGCCTACTAAACGAATGTACTTGTTATCTCGCTCTTAGTCGTTCACAGGGGACAAAACAAGCCTAAAACCAACAAGACTTGTGCTTGATCCTTCACAACAATCATTTTAACGACCCCGCTCTATCCGACCTGTGTACGCCCTGCCTCGCACACGCCATTCACATCTTTCACACTGGCATTATCTGGGCACGTGTACAGGCCCTCCTGGCATGGTGCCTGAAGAGGGAGTTGCAGTGAGGCGGGCTGGGGCACGGTGTCCTAACCGTTATGGATGGCTAGCCTGACGGATTGTCTAAGATGACATATTATGATGATTTAAATAATGTAGTTCAGGGAAATATATGGAACTTCGAGCTGTTGACTAAAATCAAGGTTGAAGCCATAAAAGTTGGACCAGTAAATTTAAGCAATCACAGCTGGTCCTTGGTAATCTGTACTATACATGCAATATTTGTATATTCTTGTTATGGATAAATGTGTCAAATGTAAGGGAAACCTTTAATAAAATGAAAATGAGATGAACAGACACAGCATGTTGTAATATTCAGTTTACTTTATTGATCCTGAAGGAAATTCAATTAACATGCAGAATAAACCCTTATTGGTCTGAATATATCTTTTCTGGTATGGTTGATGACATCTTAGATTACAGCGAGTTTGGTGCACAGCTGTGAGGACCTTACTGTAGCCACCACCAACACCTTGACTGGTTGATCTTGTATAGTTTGGACTATGGGTACTTATGTGTGGGTTTGTGTTCAGTTTTCCCTGGACAGATTAGTTTTATCCTGAAACACACACAGCTGACAGACTGTGTGTGCTCTATAGCCCTCTAACTACTTAAGGTAAAACGTACATTCCCTTGAAAGTGAATGGGATTGAATTAAGGTTACTGAAACAATGCACTCACAGTGCAACATTCTATGTGTATTCTTAATTTAGCATGGTACCTTGTGAGATATGTTTGTGACAGAGCATGGGAGAAACACCAACGACAGGATTATAAAAGCACGGCCTGTTTTTTTACACGCGTCTCATCTGGCAGTGTGTTAACACGGCATACGTTGTCATAATAGTGTTTATATTCACACTGTTTTCTCATTCATCAACAGATTGATGAGTTGCCTGAAGGGGCTGTCAAATCACCCTCCAACAAGTATCAAGTGTTCTTCTTCGGGACACACGAGACGTAAGTATCCATTTTTACTCATACACATACTTTTAATATAATTTTATTATTATTACTATACAGACTCCTACCACTAGGAGCAGTATACCTCCTCTCATTCATGTGGTCTGCTGACCAAGCATATCAGCAAAAACAGAATCCTTACCTCAAACCTACTTTAGGTTGGTTTAGGTGCAGTTTTATGGGAATATGTGCAGCCCTCTGTGACTGTGCTTGTAGAAAGGGCTGTATAAAAACTACAAAAAGGGCTGTATAAAAAACGACAAAAATGATTTTTGGGCACTCCGGTAGCTTACAGGATTAGTGCGTGTTCCATGTAGGCTCTGAGGCCTTACCGCAGTGGCCTGGCTACGTAGCCAAGGTTTAGTATGCAGTTGTTTTCTAAGCTCTTTGTGCCTTCCACGATGTCAGGGCTTTTCTGGGGCCCAAGGACCTGTTCCCCTACGAAGAGTGCAAGGAGAAGTTTGGAAAACCCACCAAACGGAAAGGTTTCAGCGAGGGCCTCTGGGAAATAGAGAACAACCCTACTGTCACACATGCTGGCTATGAGGTAAAAAATGTTTTAACTGTTCGCTTGTTGTGTGTGTTTGTATCCTGATCTGGTTTAATTTGTCTCAATTTCCACAGTATTTTATGGCATATCCTCTAAAGACGAGTTCAAAGAGTATCAGTGCATACAGCATTTTGACCTTTCAGTTCCTGTGCCTAACCTGCGGTTGTGTTTTCTCATTCCCTCTCCCAGCCAGCTAAGAAGGATACACCGTCCGATGGGGTGGAGGAGTCCGGCGGGGCGCAGAAGACTGGCGGGGCGCAGAAGACTGGCGGGGCGCAGAAGACTGGCGGGGCGCAGAAGACTGGCGGGGCGCAGAAGACTGGCGGGGCGCTAAAGACTGGCGGGGCGCTGAAGACTGGCGGGGCACTGAAGACTGGCGGGGCACTGAAGACTGGTGGGGCGCAGAAAGGGCCTGCGGAGGGCAGCAGCGACGAGGACGAGGGCGCCCTCGTCATCGATGAGAAGAACGACAGGGCTGGAGCCAAACGGAAAGTCGTTGATTCTGCGGATGTGAGTCATAATCGCAGGCCTGTCTCATATGTAGTCAACATTGAACAGGAAGGTTTTCTTTGTATTTGTATTTTTTTGTTTGTCCCTCTTAGGAAACAACGTAAGCATAACTATTCTGTCTCTCTCTCGCCATTTCCAGGCCTCCTCAAAGCGGCCAAAGGAGATCCAAGGGGAGGGCGACTCAAAGACGGATGGCAAGAAGGCTGATGTGGAGGTGAAGCACAATGACAAGGCGGGGCCCAAGTCTTCTGTGGGCAACTCGAAGGCTGAGGGGCAGGCGAACCCAGGGATCCAGGGACGGCTAGCCCCTGAGAAGGTTGGCATCGTTTTTCTTGCTTTATTTGATAGTTTGTAAGTGAAGTGGGACAGGAAAGGCAGGGAGATCTAGAGGGGAAGACATGCAGCAAAGAGCGAAGGTGGGATTCGAATCCAGGTCCCTGAGCCTCTTCTCCTGAGCGGATGTGTTATGGAAAGATTTTGTAAACGCAATGTTCAGTGTGTTTTAAACATTTTGATTAATGTTTGGTATGTAACTGTGATGTGATATCCCATACACATATCCCTCCAATTCTGAATGACAGTGTGTAATGGAAATTGTTACAATTAGGTTATTTATTTGACAAAGCTCAGAACTTGAAACTTAAAAGTAAATCAACATTTTTTTCTCCTTCTGATTTTATTTCAGTCTATGACGGAAAGTGCTTAACACCAATTCCCCCAAAGGGACCAGGGCTTCTGGATTTTTCCTGGGATTTTTGGAGCATCGAAAGGAGAAGCTTCAGGATGCTAGATTTCTGCTGTTTAAGTCATGGAAGAGTTTTAAACCTATATACATATACAGTATATATTGAAAGGCATAAAAAAACCTCTCTTGCCAGTTCGGGATATTGTATATTCCAGGATAAAGGTTTTGTTGATTTGAAGTCAAATTGAAATTTGAGCACTTTGAGGCTCAAATTGAAATAGGATTATGGTGTATATTTCCTTAATTGTTTTATTTTTTATTTTAAGTGCAATTACAAAGTCTGGCTGCTAGCTGTAAATGGCATTACAGTTTAGACTAGGGAGCAACCACCTGTCTCTCAACAAAAATTTCAACACGATTTTGGGGAAAAGTACACATTACAATCATACAATAATTCGATAAAGACAGAAGTCCTTTTTTTCCTGGTTTCAGTTCTAAATGTATACTAGATAGCTTTCTGCTAACTGTTGTGCTCTTTGAAAGAAGACATCTGAGGTTGCTTTCCATGGCTTGAAGGTGTATACATCATAGTAGTATGTTCTTCTTTTCTCTTTTAGCTGACAGTTTATTTTCTTATTTCATTGGTATACTTTTCCTCTTGACCTAGTTCACTGTCAGGTTGTTGCTAGTTAAACACTATATGCTTTGTAGCGTCTGCTGTTCTGTCTTGTGTGCAACATGGAATTTGACCAAATGATCCCACTGGTATTTTGTTTTTGAACGTCATATGCATTTTGAATAAACCTGATTCAGAAAAGAGAAAAAATAATTGTAATGACATCTCCACTTCACATATATATACACACCCTTATTTATATTTAGGAAATATGCTGAATATTTTTTAAGCATAGGAACCGTGACATGTGCTTCAGGACAGAAAAACATTGCTTAAAAGTTGTTTGGAACTAATAACAGATCACTACATTTTCCCTTAAAAAGAGTGACTTCAACTTGATTCATTTAAGGGTCAAGTTGATTTAGCAACGTTTGATTCTGATTCTGATGTACCTGATTTTCTTACATGCTGGTTAATTTACTTACAATCCCTTTCATGTAGTAAAACTCTTAGCCTTGGGGATGTTCACTTCCCCCACCCAGTTGTTTGGGTGGAGAGATAAACAGTATAACAGAAGAAGTTCAGTACAGTTGAGATGATTTTCTCGCTACCTTCAGTCTACCTGAGGAACATGCACGTGTTGCTAGTCTCATTCAGAATCACCCCTGCTACTGCGGTCTGAATTTATCTACTCTAAGTTTGTCATGAGTAGTTCATTTATACACAAAGAAACTTGTGAAATTGACTATTTGCACAGTTTATTGTGGCATTGCTAATATGTTTCAGCAACTAGATGAAATGGCTGCCGCTGTCTTGCACTCTTCAATTTCTTGTCAAATAATTCAGTTTAGTCCAAAGGTTGAGAGAGCAAAAAATAATAATCTTTGGCCATACCACTTTACATACCTTTAGTGAGTGTTTTCTGAACTGGAAGAGATTGAATTTGTTGCTTTGCTTTACCAGATTTGGATGTTTGAAATAAGCATTTTCCAGTAACTTCTTAGGGACGTCCTTACTAAAGAAGAGTTCTTACTAATGTTATTTGTGATATATATATACATTTTACGTTTCATTTTGAGGCATCCCTTATTGAGTCAATTATTGAGGTCTTATGTAGTGTGCTGAAACCTTGATTTGTAACTGTGCTGTTCCCATTTTGATGGGGAGTAAGTTGAGGGGTACCTGTATATTCTGTTATGTTTGAGTTTACAAGTCTATTGAAATCACTCATTGGATGTTTTTTAAACATGTTACTGATGAGAGGTAATTCAATGTTTTTTTTTGTTAAAAAAAAAAAAATTGCATCCAGTGTGGCTTTAAAAGAAAATCATATCAGCGATCAGTTATGCTGATTTCAGCATTTGGAAAGCAATGCTGGGGACCCTTCAAAGCCCGGCATTGGTATTGATGTGTGAAGTGATCTTGAACCTGTTCATGAACCTCGTTTGTAGACCTTTCGAGACCGACCTGCGGTGTGGTTCTGAACCGGCGTTGTATTTTGTTTTTTCTAAACTTTCACATCACACCACCATTGCTCACTAAATTTAAAGTTATTGTCAAAGCTGAAACCTTGCACCATCCGCACTTGATTTAAATGTAATACTTCGTGATTATCTTATCGACCTGCCGTTTAGCTTTACTTGCCAATGTAGCCCCGTCACTTTGGTTGAACCCAATAAACATGTTGATTAGAAAATTACTCAAGACTGTTTTCTCACTTTAAGTGAATTGTAAAATGATACATTTCCAAACATGTTTTCTTTGTAACTCACACTTACTGTCAGGTTGGGAAGCATATTTATTCTTATTGATTATAACACAATGTACTTCTTTAAAAGCAGAAAATGCAACAGCATATCTCTGGTGTGTATTCTAACCACTAGGTGGAGATTTTGCACAGTCAATCAGGACTCTGCATCTTAGAACCAGTTATATCATATTTTTGCTGTAGTCCAGCACCATTTCTAATTATTTATTTATAAAACATGCTTTTAAAATTTTTGCCTATTATATTTTAAGTCTTTTCTAGTATATAAACGAATTATTCATTAAACCCTGTTCTAATTCAATAAGATGACAGAATAATTAGTTGCATAACAACATGCATAACAACATGCATTATTTTATTATTTTTTACACATTTGATACAACATTCTAAAAGCACAAAATTCTTTTTACATAAAGGTCTTGTCTAACACAAACAACAATGCCAAAGAAAGGGAATAAGGTATGATAGTAGTTTAGGACATATTGTCAGGATTCTGCTACAAGAAAGGCAAGTAGCTACAGGTGTCAATATTAACCGACTGTGCTTCTTCCATTCGTCCCATGCTTGGAAGACAAAGGCAGTAGTCAACCTACACTGAAAGGTAATTATCTTTCTTGCACATACCCAGACAAACTATTTTATGGTTTAAATGACTAAAATGACTAAATGTAATTTTATCTAATTTGCTACTTCTTTACAGGAATGCGGAGACAGTGAAGATGCCAGTATGATTTATAAAACCTCAAAAACACATTTATACATACATAAAAACAAATATTGTTAGTTTACAAACATCAATGGTTCGTCTAATTGTTCCAGAAAACTAAAACGAACGAAAGCGACCCTTTGGATGACAGCCAAGTCAGGCTCCAAGTGGCGGAGAGTATAATTATGCTGGTTCGCCAGAAAGTTGATGCAGCTTTGACTAAGTACAAGGTCAAGCAAGTCGTCGTTGAGCTCTGGACCTGCCGAGAGGACAACGGGAGAATTTCAAAAGGGTTGGAGGAATGTAGTGTCGAAGAGTACGAATTAGTCGTCCTCCACGTCACTGGCACGGTGGTACTGAAGATGGCAGACATGTTTCTGAAAGCCTCTCAGAGTACTTGCAGTCAACTCCTTAGAGGACTAGGATTCAACACGGACATTTGCAATCTTCTTTGCACATGGGGTCAGAGTGCTATAACAATGACAGAACTCAAACTATCGATGGAGGTGGAGGACATTGATATAGAGATAGGCCTATTTATAGGAATTCCCAACACAGCACCGGATAACACAGAACTGAAGACTGGAACATGACAAATTATGTTTGAGAATAAACTTATAGCCTACTGTAACATAATGTATCGGTGTTCTCGTTTACTTTTCTTGTTTACTTTTCGAACCCTGAACAAATCGGCCCACATAGGCTACAAGTTTAGGTTTAGTATAGCTTGTTAAAGTAAGTAAAGAGGACGTTTTGGTGGCCTAAATGTAACGATTTTTGTCGTCTTGGTGCCGGTGGTCGCAATACAAGTTGTTATGATTTGTGTCTGGGTCTGTTTAGCATTATGACGCGCCGTGTCACATTCTACCCAACTATTCAGAACGCATCGTGTTTGCTACAGTCTGTGGGTGAACAACGTTCAGTCATCCCAGACAAGGTAAGCCCACTCATTATCTTCGTTATTTATTCTGATTTAGAATTATATTGACTGGTAAAATAATAAATTATGTCAGTATGGCATCATCCTAAATTAATATGAACATTCTGAAACTAGCTGGGTTTTGTTTTTCAAAACGAATCGGTTTTGAAACGTTGATGTTATAAAATGCCAGGAGAAAAAAGATGATTAAAAAGATGATGAATTCAATTTGGGTTCACGCCAAAATATATACATTCTCTTTCATGTTATTCATTTGGGTCTCATCGAGATATGCATGTAAAGCCATAAATGAGCTGGAAAAAAAGGCAGGACTCAGATCCTGTGGAACCCCATGAACCCAAGTATGAGTTCAGACATGACGACAGACAAGCAAAAATACATACATGTTGAGACAAACAAGATAGAAAGACAGATGTACTTTATTTGTCCCCTAAGAGAGCATTACAGGAGTGTATCAAAACATTCAAATTACTGTTCTACACAAACTACACACAACAGTGTATCAAAACAAGCTGCACAGAAATGACACTGAAATTATGCACAGAAAGACAAATACATTAACCAGAAATGTGTTGTAAGTGTACCTTTGGTCGTATGTTGTGTGCAGGATACAGAAGACTCCTAAACCAGCTGTTGAACTGGTCCCCAATCTGGCCCCTGTTGGACCAAACAAAGAAATGGTGAGAGAGTCCACTTTGGCCAACCATACTGTACTTACTGTAGCTCATTTACAAGTATATCATGGAAGTTAAACAGTAATGGCCTGGAAGGTGTCATCTAACAAATACACAGTTAGTACAAAATGTAAATGGTTACATCCTGTATAATAAGTTTGACTTCAAAGAGAGTCAAGAATACAAAGAGTTTAGTTAAGTTTTAAGTTGAAGCACAGAGGTGAAGTTGAAGTTAACCCTTGTGTTATCTTCGGGTCATTCTGACCCAGCAGTCATTGTGACCCACCGTTGTATTGCGACAACTTTACCACATACAAAAACAGAGTGAAGCATTTTCTTTTAACCGTTGGGCTGTCTCAGACCCCCCACATTGCAAAGGTTAAAAGAAAATAATTTTTATTCGTTTTTGTATTGGGTAAAATTGGGTAAACACAACGATGGTTCGTTATGAACCTTTGGGTCATGTGACCCGAAGGCAGCACGAGGGTTAACACAGAGTTCTTTTCTCCTGGATCAGATGCTTTCGGACAGTCCCTTGGACAGGGACATCCAGAACACCTGCAGTCAGTCTAGAAGCATCCATTTTGAATCCACCACTCCATCGGTGTCGACTCGGAGTGCTGAAACAAAGATTAGTTTACGCTTACCCACGCCTTACCCATCCAAAACGTAAGTGTTTCCTCTTTTGAGGTAGCAGACATCATTACTCCCTTGTTTACATTTAGCAGACGCTCTTATCCAGAGCGACTTACAGTAAGTACAGGGACATTCCCCCCGAGGCAAGTAGGGTGAAGTGCCTTGCCCAAGGACACAACGTAATTTTGCACAGCCGGGAATCGAACCGGTAACCTTCAGATTACTAGCCCGACTCCCTAACCGCTCAGCCACCTGACTCCCTCTTGTATTTTATTGGTTCTATGAAGTGCGATAATGAATTGTACAGTAAAACGTGTTGTTTGTGTTTCTTTGTAGATCGGTTTCCTCTCATGAAATCGCCAAGACTTGGTCTGAGCTTTCTCACAATTCTCAGAGGAAAGGATTGTGCATCCAAGCTGACGCAAAGCCTCTTGAGGATCTCTTTGACATATCAGAGGAAAGGATTTTTGAAGAGGTCCGAGAAAGCATGATCAAAATGCAATCAGAGGAGCCTCTTTTCAAGGGTATCTCAGTTGAGCAGGTCAGAAAGATTGTTAACCTCATCCACCAGAAGATCAATGCTGCCCTTTCCATGTACATCAAGCAACAGATTTTTTGTCAAGGACCCACTTGGCTTGAATTACCATCCACTAGCACAGATGGACCTGGGCAGTTACTTGCAACAGCCTCAATAAACCTATTTGACATACGATGGCAGGCCTCTCCGGATAGTCTGGGATTGTCCTTAACAAACTTTGCAACAGAAACAAGGACGGCGTTGGATGAGACAGAGTCAGACGTAGTCCCTTCAATTGTAAAAGTTGCTCTCAAAATCTTGGAGAGTTTTGTGGATTCCTCCCACAAGGCAAACAATGAGGCAAGCCAAAGAGAAAGCAGTGCCCGTTCCAACACCTTTTTTCATCAGATGTCAGAGAAAATTAAGCATTTCTCCAAGAGAGATCAGAAGACTGTGAATCAAGAAAACACAGTACAGAGAAATCAGGCACATACTACTGTTGATGCCACCTTTGAAGAGTCATCCAATGAAGGAGATGAGAAAGCTGAATCCTCTGGGATGGTGGAGACCGTTCCCAAAGACCTAGAAAGACCTTGTGATAGTCTTGAGTCTGGCTTTGGCATATTTGACAACTCTCTGCCTCAGACACCCAGAAATTCTTTCACAGCAGAGTCTCAACTACAACCAGATAACTTCCAGGAGAGGCTTGAATCTGCAATCGGTAACATCTTCAAAAACGTGGAAGACAAGCTTAACGTTTTGTTCAGTGCCACCAAAGCACGAGCCACAATCACACCTGAGAAACAAAAATCGAAATCTCCAGCATTTGCAGTTGACGAAGACATGTCAGAAACGAGACTTGAAACATTGGCTCTCTGTAAAAAACTCAGCACGAGTTCTGACTCACCGGTGTCTGGAGCTGGCTCAGATTCTGACCGATATAGCCTGTATGTTCACGTGAGCTCTGGTGAAGTCCGCCCTGCTTCATCTGAAACGTTGCACATGTCGTCAGAGGACGTGGCGGCAGAGATCCAGAACCTGCCAGAAGAATTGGTGGAGCTCGACAAGGAGGAGGAGGCCTTAGTTTCTGCAGCTGGACTGGTTGCTGTGACTATTGTGGAGAGTTTAATGGATTTCACCAGCATGGAAACACATAAAAACAAAAGCCATAGAGAAAGCACTGCCCATTTCAACACTTTCCTTCATGTGATGGCGGAAAAAATTAAGCATTGCCTCAAGGGAGCAGAGAAGTCTGTTCAAGTGTCATCCAATGACGGTGATGAAAAAACGGAAACCTCCTTCAGTCTAGCAAGACAACCTTCTCCTAAACTCTCTCAGGATGTCTTGATCAAGGCCACACTTGCTGTGAGTGCTGTCCTCATTCCATCATCTATCCATTGCCAACAAGATTTGTTATTGACTGAGCAAAGTCAAGCAGATATCACCAGTAAGTCTGCTTCACAACATTCAGAGGTTTCTGAGATGGTGGAGACAGTTGCCAAAAATCTAGAAAACCTTTTTGACAGCCTTGAGCAGTCTGGCTTTGACCTCTTTGAGCCCTGTCTGGGAGAGACAACCAAGCGTTCTTCCAAAGCTGAGTCTCAACTGGCACCTGATGACTCACGAGATAGCCTTGACCCTGCAGTCAGTAATATATTCCAAAGTCTACAAGACAAGCTAAAAGCTTTCTTCAGGCCTTCCAAAGAGCCAGCTTTGACTGAAACAACATCACACATATCCTCTAAGGATGTAGATTCAGAGGTCCAGAGCCTGTCTTCAACATTCCCTGCTGCAGAAGAAGTTGTGGAATTGGAAAAGGAGAATGAGTCAGACTTACTTCCTGTAGCAAGTCTGGTTGCCCTTACCATCGTGGAGAGTTTAGTGGATTCCACCAGCAAGGAAATCCATGAAAATAAGGATGAAAGCCAGAGAGCAACCAAGGTCCATTTCAACACCTTCCTTCATGTGATGGCAGACAAAATTAAGCATTTAACCGAGGGAGTTCAAAAGACTGTTGATGTTGACCAAGAAAAGAAAGTTGCACATGAAAATCTCTCACATACTTCTGTTGACTCCACCATTCAAGAGTCATCTAATAAAGGTGGTGAAAAAACTATGTTCTCCCTCGGTCTAGCAAGACAACCTTCCCCAAAACTCTCTCAGGATGTCTTGATCAAGGCCACACTTGCTGTGAGTGATGTACTCATTCCATCATCTATCCAATGCCAACAAGATTTGTTATTGACTGAGCAAAGTCAAGCAGATATCACCAGTAAGTCTGCTTCACAACATCCAGAGGTTTCTGAGATGGTGGAGACAGTTGCCAAAAATCTAGAAAACCTTTTTGACAGCCTTGAGCAGTCTGGCTTTGACCTCTTTGAGCCCTGTCTGGGAGAGACAACCAAGCGTTCTTCCACAGCTGAGTCTCAACTGGCACCTGATCACTCGCGAGATAGCCTTGACCCTGCAGTCAGTAGTATATTCCAAAGTCTACAAGACAAGCTAAAAGCTTTCTTCAGGCCTTCCGAAGAGCCAGCTTTGACTGAAACAACATCACGCATATCCTCTAAAGATGTAGATTCAGAGGTCCAGAGCCTGTCTTCAACATTCCCTGCTGCAGAAGAAGTGGTGGAATTGGAAAAGAAGAAAGAGTCAGACTTACTTCCTGTAGCTAGTCTGGTTGCCCTTACCATCGTGGAGAGTTTAGTGTATTCCACCAGCAAGGAAATCCATGAAAATAAGGATGAAAGCCAGAGAGCAACCAAGCTTCATTTCAACACCTTCCTTCATGTGATGGCAGACAAAATTAAGCATTTAACCGAGGGAGTTCAAAAGACTGTTGATGTTGACCAAGAAAAGAAAGTTGCACATGAAAATCTGTCACATACTTTTGTTGACACCACCATTCAACAGTCATCTAACAAAGGTGGTGAAAAAACTGAAACCTCCTTTAGTCTAGCAAGACAACCTTTTCCTAAACTGTCTCAGGATGTCTTGATCAAGGCCACATTTGCAGTGAGTGATGTCCTCATTCCATCATTCATCCATTGCCAACAAGATTTGTTATTGACTGAGCAAAGTCAAGCGGATATAGCCAGTAAGTCTGCTTCACAACATCCAGAGGTTTCTGAGATGGTGGAGACAGTTGCCAAAAATCTAGAAAACCTTTTTGACAGCCTTGAGCAGTCTGGCTTTGACCGCTTTGAGCCCTGTGTCGGAGAGACACCCAAGCGTTCTTCCAAAGCTGAGTCTCAACTGGCACCTGATCACTCGCGAGATAGCATTGACCCTGCAGTCAGTAATATATTCCTAAGTCTACAAGACAAGCTAAAAGCTTTCTTCAGGCCTTCCGAAGAGCCAGCTTTGACTGAAACAACATCACGCATATCCTCTAAGGATGTAGATTCAGAGGTCCAGAGCTTGTCTTCAACATTCCCTGCTGCAGAAGAAGTTGTGGAATTGGAAAAGGAGAATGAGTCAGACTTACTTCCTGTAGCTAGTCTGGTTGCCTTGACCATCGTGGAGAGTTTAGTGGATTCCACCAGCAAGGAAATCCATGAAAATAAGGATGAAAGCCAGAAAGCAACCAAGGTCCATTTCAACACCTTCCTTCATGTGATGGCAGACAAAATTAAGCATTTAACCGAGGGAGTTCAAAAGACTGTTGATGTTGACCAAGAAAAGAAAGTTGCACATGAAAATCTCTCACATACTTCTGTTGACTCCACCATTCAAGTGTCATCTAATAAAGGTGGTGAAAAAACTATGTCCTTCCTCGTTCTAGCAAGACAACCTTCTCCTAAACTCTCTCAGGATGTCTTGATCAAGGCCACACTTGCTGTGAGTGATGTACTCATTCCATCATCTATCCATTGCCAACAAGATCTGTTATTGGCTGAGCAAGGTCAAGCAGATATAGCCAGTAAGTCTGCTTCACAACATCCAGAGGTTTCTGAGATGGTGGAGACTGCCAAAGACCTAAAAATCATTTTTGACACTCTTGAGAAGTCTGGCTTTGACCTCTTTGAGCCCTGTATGGGAGAGACACCCAAACATTCTTCCACAGGTGAGTCTCAACTGGCACCTGATGACTCGCGAGATAGCCTTGACCCTGCAGTCAGTAATATATTCCAAAGTGTTAAAGACAAGCTAAAAGCTCTCTTCATGTCTTCAGAAGCACCAGCTTCATCTGAAACAACTTTGCACATACTCTCTGAGGATGTAGGTGCAGTAGTCCAGGGACTGCCTTCGTTAACTCCTTCTGCAGACGTAATGGTGGAGTCTGACGTGGAGAAAGAATCAGACTCAATTCCAGCAGCTGAACTGGTTGCCGTGGCCATATTGGAGAGTTTAATGGATTCCACCAGCAAAGAAATCAGTAAAGATGAGGACAAAAGCCAGAAAGCAACCATTGGCCGTTTTAACAACTTCCTTCATGTTTTGGAAGACAAAATGAAGCATCCCTCCAAGGGAGTTCAGAAGACTGTCGACCAAGAAAAGAACATAGGATTTGAAAATCTGCCACCTACCACATCAGAGGACATTATACAAGAATGCAAACCTACATCAGCTGAAACATCTCAAATGTCCTCAGAGCACAACGTCTTTGTAGCTGCACAGGTCCAGGGATTGTCCTTGTGGACTCCGTCTGCAGTAGATTTGGTGGAGTTGGACAAGGAGAAAGAGTCACTCGTAGTTCCTGCAGCTGAACTGGTTGCCCTCACCATTGTGGAGAGTTTTGTGGACTCCACAACCCAGAACATACATAAAAATAAAAATAAAAGCCAGGGAGCAGCCAGTGTTGGTTTCAACACCTTCCTTCATGTGTTGGCAGACAAAATGAAGCTTCAATCCAAGGGACTTCAGACGAGTGTCGACCAGCAAAAGAATGTGGCACATAAAAATTTGCTATGTGCTCCTGTTGAAGCCACTGTTCAAGTGTCATCCAATGACGGGGATGACATCACAGAGTCCTCCCTCGGTCTAGCAAGACAACCTTCCCCAAAACTCTCTCAGGATGTCTTGATCAAAGCCACACTTGCTGTGAGTGATGTCCTCATTCCATCATATAGCCGTAGCCAACAAGATCTGTTACTCAACCAGCAAGGTCAGGAGGTTGTCCCCATGGTGACCAGCAGGTCTACGTCACACCATACAGTGGTTTCTGGGATGGTAGAAACAGTTGCCAAAGACATAGAAAACCTTTTTGACAGTTCTGAATGGTCTGACTTTGACATCTTTGGGGCCTGTCTGGAAGAGACATCCAAGAGTTCTTCCACAGCCGATTCTGAACTGGGACCCGATGACTTCCAGCATTGCTTGGAACCTGTAATCAGTCATATTTTCCAAAGCGTCACAGATTATTTTTCATCGGCGTCCAGTATTGAGTCTGATAAGGCCCAACTCTACAACAGCAGCTTAAAAGAAGACATTTTTACACATGTCCACTCAAATGCATCTGATGATTTAATGGAAGAATTAATCAAGTCTACTTCAGCTGAAACATCATGCCATCTGCCATCAGTTGGGGGCGTATATATAGATGAAACTCCATCCTTTCTGGAGCAGGTGTCTGTCTCTAATCCCTCTTTGTATTCTGAGATTTTACTAGATCCTGCCCATCACAGTGGCGTGGAAGACCAACAGAGTTTGGGAAAATCAGACCTCCCATCTGAAAGCGAAGTCTCAAAGGATAAAATACAATCTGCGGCTTCATCCTTCTATCAAAATGTTAGGCTCACGTTAATCGACAAGTTAATCTCCCGACGACTCAGACCAGCAGTGGAAGTTCAACAGGAGGCAAAATCTGTACTTAAAAATGAGAATGTTGTCCGCCCACACACCAGACGTGGCTTAAGGAGAAATCAACCTGACTCGATGGAAACTGAGCAGGGTGGAAATGAAAGCGTGGGTTGTCTGACGGTCACCAGCACTTCCTCATTTGTTTCATCATCGTCAACGACAGGAAACTATTCCACTCCGACCACCCACGTCCATTCGTCCTCCGATATCCTGACAACCAGCTACAACAGCAGCTATGAAAGTGTTGGCACAGTGGATGGGGGAAGCCACGGTACGATTGGCAATACCTCAACCACCCCCTCATCTGTGAGATCCTTGTACTACACTTTGTCCTCCAACTCCCTCTCTTCAGACAGGACTCTCAGGCTGAAGCCGGGCCGAGATCCCAGCAGTGCAAGCTCGCGCGAGAGGGCAAACGAGGCCCGAAGCTCAACCAAAGAAATCCAGAGCTCGTCTTCATCCGCCATGTCCTCAGCGACATCCATCCAAACCCCACCAGGTCCCTCAAAGAGGAACCCGGAGGTCGAGGAAACTGTGTTAGAGACTGCCAGAGGTACCAGTGACAGGAGCCCCAGGATTGGGATGGTGTCTGCGGAGCTAAGCACGGCCGTGGCTTCCATCATCTGCCTCATGAAAAGGATGCTTCTCATTTGGGAAGATCCAGCTAAGGTGGAGGGAAACCTTAAAGTCCTGCTCTCCTGCGGGGTTCTTCGGCCTTTCACAGACAGCGTTGTGGATGGGGTCAGTAAGTTTTTGCTTGCCAACATGCCCAAGACCTCACCAGAGCCGTCCAGATCTAAATCAGACCTGTTTCTGCCACGTGAAGCCACGACAGGTGACGACAACATGGAGCTGTCCAGGGAAACATTTTTGGAGCTTGTCTACACTTTCACAGATAACTCATTTAAGGACATGTTCAAGCAACTGATCACCATGTTCCTTGCTCCATCATCCATCATCTCTCCTTCAGAGACAGCTGATGGAAAAGGTTCTCAAACATGCCCAAACGCTTACTCTAAGGCTTCCAAAGATATTGTTTCCATGTTCACCAGAGTGGTGGCTCAACATGTCACTGAAACTCTGTGCAAAGATCCCATCAAAAGTGGTAAAACCGATCTGTCTTCCTCAAGTAAGGTGTCTGATGACCCCTGTCACAGCGCTAGCTTGGCTCCAAAACATTTACTCCCACCAATGCCTCCATCCAACCACGAACGCCTACGTTCGACAGTAACTATCCTGGTGGTCAGAATCATCACCAAGATCAGCCGATCTGTTAAATCCGCGGTCATTCTCAACAAAATGGCCGCCGATTTGACCGAGCAGATCTTGAAAAGGTGTAAGGATGGGACACAGCTCGGGAAAATGGAAGCCTGCCTTCGGGACATGAACTTAACGGAGATCGACTCAAACGTGAGGAAAGCCCTGCTGCGGGAATTCGGCACCCGTGAAGCTCTTCAGAGAGCGATGACAAGCGAGGATCCCACGTTTGGGGAAACGTTGGTCGGGCTGCTGACTGCTGCACTTCTGAGCTGTAAGGATGGCGGGAAGGAGCAGGTTCCAAACCAGCGGCTGAAGCCAGGAGAGAAAGTCTCCTATTTCTCAAAACTCTCCCAGAAGAGAAAAATGGTAATGGCTCAGCATTGTGTAATAGTTAGTTGTTTTATGATGTGTTATATTTGTTTCTGATTTCTGATTGTTTACCCCTTTTGTTGTTAAATGGAGTCTCGCGTTTGTGTTTCATTCTTTAGAGAAACAAAATTGCGTCGAGTCTTCAGCAGGACCCAGAGTCAATGGACAGGACAGTTCCTGCGTCATCATGTGGTAACAGTATGTAGTTATGTTTACAGCCTCTGACATCACAAGATTAACAATGTAGAATCAAGTTGTAGATTAATGTAATTTATATATTGAGAAACTAATTACTGTTTAAGTTTAACCCTAAACTACATTAATTGTTTTATAAAAATGTGTAGTATGGCGATTTTTGTTCAACATTCACAGTGCTAATACAGTTTTACTCTTTGTCCTAGTGTGCCAGGCTGACATCAAACAGATGGCAGCATCGTCTGATGGTTTTCAGATTTCCGCTAGGCCAAAGACACAGCCTTTTTGAGAGTGTATTCAGTAAAGTCCCCAGACATGTCCAGTCCTGTGGAATCCCATAACACCGATTAGAACATTTTCCATTTTCTCTTGTTTCACCGCATCAATTAAATATGTGCAATAATGTATTGATCTTATTGTGTCTTGTCTAAAAATAACAAGACAATAGTTCTTGTTACTGCAGTGATTATAAATTCACATAGAATTTAAAGTCCCACATATACATTTGCAACTTGTGTTTTGTTCATTTAAGAAACAGAAGGAAGTTTACTTACATAAATTACCTAAAGATACATTGTCCTATTCTAGCAGAATCATTTCAGTTTCAATTTAAGTTTTAATACTGGAAATAAATTAATCTTAAAATGTGAAGGTCATAAGCTGACATGATTGACGCTGTCTGCTTTGTTGTGAAAGCCAACCAAAGTCGTCTCACACCCACTCAGCAGTACATCTTAGATTCAGTGCTCTCCATTTTTGGGAAGGACATAGAAAATAACATTGTGACTCTCGTGACACATGCAGATGGTGGGGGCCCTTTGGTCCTTGAGGCACTTGAAAAGGCAAAGGTACCTTCTCTCAAGGATGACAGCAATAAACCAGTCTACTACAAATTCAACAATATGATTTCCCATCAAGACGATGAGGAAGATGAGGAAGATGAGGAAGATGAGGAATACCAAAATATATATAGTTTGATGTGGGAAATGAGCATGAAAAACCTGAATAGGTTTTTCGACGCACTTAATGAGATGGAGGCAAAAAGTCTAGTCTTAACTCAGCAGGTCTTAGAAGAACGCAAACATCTGGAAATAAACTGCTTTTTGATTAGAAAAAGCTTCAACGAAACTTTTCAGCAAGTACAAGAGCTGAAAAAACTTGGGACTATATTAGAGCAACATGAAAACGACATTGAAGCCAACAAAAACTTCTCCATTCTTTTAGTGGAAAGTGGGAGAGAGAAATGTGCATCTGACAAAAAGGCAACAAACTGCAACGTTTGCAAAGAAACTTGTCACCATCCTTGCAAAGAATCATTTGGATGTAAAGTTTTTCATAATAACAAGTGCACTGTCTGTCCCAAGGAATGTAGCAAGGCAGATCATTGTAGAGAGAACTTCATCTATGTCTTTAAGACTGAGGAATATGAAACCACTTACCTGGATCTGGCTATAAAGCACTTGAAGATGCAGGTGGAGTCAATGTCATCACATTTGAATTTTAAACTTATAAATGACAAAATCTTAGACCTCCTAATATCCGGTTTAGGGATGATTTTAGAAATGCATGAAACAGTTCAAAAGCTGGATAGAATTGCTCTGAGACCCAACCCAACAAGTAGACTGGCCTTCTTTGATCTTCAGATTGAACAAGCCAAAAGGGTAAACGATATTGAAAAAGTTAAGACACTGGAAGAAATGAGAGAAAAAGAACAGAAAATGTAAAACCTTACAACATATAATATCTGCTTAGAGATAAAGACAAGTATATTTGGGAAAGAAAATACAGTCTGGAAGTGTTGTCTTAAACACATTGCTTGCATAGAAATGCTATTATGTCATTAACTGTTGATTTAATTTTGTATTATTTGTATTGAGAGCATTTTTACAAAGATTTGTTTTTGTGATGTTAAAATGGCCCGAAACATATGAAAGTGTGTGTAGTCTGAGAAGAGAGACTGCATTTGGTACATTATGATGAATATCTGGAATATATCTGAGAATAACAGTATGAAAGTGTTGTCATAAGGATTTGGGGCATAGCTTTGAATATTTGTTTGTATGGTAACTGAACTTTTAAATGCACAAGGACAGTAACAAAACGATACATTTTTGATCAGATCAAATGATTCTTTGTTGTTTGGTTTAGCTGGGTCTACATGTATAAGCAACGTTGTGGTCAGGCTTTAGATCGTTTTTTAATTGTTTTAATGGTTTATTAATCTGAAGAACGCTAAGACCGTACTTGTGTTCTTGAGAAAAACATAGTAAATGTGTGAAAGTAAAAAATGTCTAAATCGTTGGGAAGTGCTTGTAGTCCACTGAGAGAGTGCACCTGGCACATTGTGATGCAGACATAGGCCTAGGTTTAGGAGTGGACAGTAGAAGAATGTCCCTAATAATGTCCAGAGATGTCCAATAATTAGTGACTAATCAGAGGATTAGCATATGTGTGATGATATTTGTCCTTCACTAAAACCAAACCTACGCCTATGGATGATATGTGAAAATACCATTGTAAACCTTATAATCATAATGGACAAGGACTAATTATTTGTGATGAGGAGTTTCTCATTTACTTATGGTAAGATATTGTGTGTAAACAAACTGATCTGGTATACTTATCAATTCTTTTTTAATATATTGAGACTACATACAGTGTATTTTGTTTTGTTGTTGCAGTTTTCAATAAACATTAATCATTCAAAAAGTTCCAACAGTTATTTCTACACAGATGCAGTGAAGAACCCTTTAGTAACACAAAGCCTGCTCTGTATCGGAACCTGGGCTAGACCCAAATACAGACAACAAGGCAGAAACTGTGGGTCTAAGTTTGTTGTTTATTCAAGGTACAAGTGGGCAGCAAAAAGAGTAGTCAAGGAGGCAGGCAAGGGTGGTAATCCACAAGGCAGAGCCAAGCAGATGACTAATCAATCTTATAAAATATGTAGTTTCTTAACAATACATTTTCATTATTATCTTGATTCACATCAGAACATATTGTTAGAATAGATACATGCACAGATTTCCCCCAGCACAGTTTAACCAATGACTAGAAGACAGTAGATAAAGAGGAACATATATATTTTAGGACATTAAATAGATATAATAACGTGTATTGTTGTATCCATATATAATAACGTGTATTGTTGTATCCATATGTATGCACTGTCATGGTGAGAATTAGATCTAGCTATATGTTCAAAGGGTCATGTACAATATGACGAGTCATCTTGCAAAGCATTTTGGATGGTCATTCCAGTCGATGCCAATGAGTCAGCATTTTTAACGGTGTTCTGCATCCGCTTACTCTGTAGATGGCGCCACGGATACGTAAAGAAGGAATGATTTGTTCTTTTGTTAACATTGTTGGGTAGACCCGCCCAGAAATAGTGGGCGGCCCCCAAATCGAGTTATATAACCGGTGTTCATCCCTATGGTTCATCCTCTGCGCTTTCTTGAGTAGGCTACTTGATCACAATAATTTTGTCTGTTTTACCACGGACTTTCTCCAAGCTGTAACTGAAGAAATATGGCCAAGAGCATGACTCTGCTTTGGGGCTCCGGTTCCCCTCCGTGCTGGCGAGTCATGATCGCTTTGGAAGAGAAAAACTTGCAAGGCTACAACCAAAAACTGTTGTCTTTTGCGAAAGGGGAACACCGATCGCAAGAAGTGTTGGACATTAATCCCAGAGGGCAGGTAGGCTGCGGTTGTTTTATGGCATTAATAAGTCACACGATTTCATGCATGGGTCGTGTATTTATTTAACATGTAGGTGAGATGATGATCAGGTTAAGTTATCATACCTGTTTCATTTTTTGTCATGTAATGCTTACTACAGATATTTTCTCTCCTAGCTGCCGGCTTTCCAACACGGAGACAATATATTGAATGAATCGTATGCAGCATGCATGTACCTGGAGGTAAGACGGGTTTCCAACCATGTTTTCATCACCACTTGCTTTGCCATAACAGTTGGCAACGGTAAGCTAAATGTTTTGCTAACAAGTGTCCCAGTAGATAAATATTTTATGCCATGTGAGAGAACGAGACTGTTTGTTTGTGTGCGTTGTCTGACCACAAGTACATGGCAGAATTGTACCATATTTACCACTTCTCTTCGCTTACCACTTCTAAGTTCTTCACCTTAATCCTGAACAGTAGACCTTAGCGTGTGCCTTGAGGACCTAGATCTGGCGTCACGGCCACTTTCTCTGTCTGTCTCCATTCTCCCACTCTTTTTTTTTCTTCTCTGCTCCCCTTCTTTGCTCCCTCTCTCTTCTTTCTCCCTCTCTCTTCTTTCTCCATCTCTCTTTCCCCTGACAGAGCCTGTTCAAGTCTCAGGGTCGTAAACTGGTCCCAGACGGTGCAGCAGAACAGGCCCTGATGTACCAGCGCATGTTCGAGGGGCTCACCCTGCACCAGAAACTAAGTGAGGCAAACGCAAACTCACAAATGAAACAGACTACAACATTCAATTACATTTGGTTCAAACTGTTGGGACACTGGTATTTCAATGAACTCGGCTGTCGTTTCAACCCCCCTAGAGACTGCACCTAACTTGCCAGAACTGTACTGTTCCTAGGCAACAACACACCTTTTACCTGGTTGTCCGTAAACCTCTGAAACCTTACACCAAGTCTATACAGACCTCTGAGCGTTGTCAGAGAATGTCCCAGCGTGTAGATTTCAGACAAACGATGTAGAGAGCTTTTGTTCCAGACACGTGTTAGATGCCCGAGGAATCACGTGCTTCGCCAGGCTCAGCCCTGCAGTTCTGCTGCCCAGACTGGAGTCATGAGACTGTTCCAGAACCTGTTATAGTTCAGAGTTCTGCCTGTTAAACCATCTGTTTTGTTGTTGTTGTTGTTGTTGTTGATCCTCCGCAGGTGACGTTGTTTACTACAACCTCAAGGTCCCCGAGGCAGAGAGGCTCGACTCTGCTCTGAAGAGGAACTTGGAGGCTCTGGCCACTGAGCTGACGCTGTGGGAGGGATACATGCAGAAGGTAGGCACACACACACACGCACACACACGCACACGCATTCGCACACACACACACATTCTCACATGCACATGTCTTTACACATGCATTCACACACACACACACACACAAATGCATTTGCACACACAAACGCATTCAGCATGTTTCTCCATTCTCCCCAGATGGAGGCGGGATCTTACCTGGCAGGAAAAGACTTCTCATTGGCTGATATCACAGTTTTTCCAGTCATCGCCTATGCTTTCCGCTTTGGGTAAGAAAGGCACTTTTTCAGAGGAGGGTGGAATGAACTAATGGAAAGATAGGTGAACTATTTGATAAATGTATTTGTGATGAATACAGTCATATAAGAATAGATGTACCAGAGAGATTACATTTATCTTTTCTCCTCCCCATTTTCTCTTTCCTTTACTCTGTTAACCCCTTTCCTCTTCCCCATCTCTGCTCTCATCTCCCCCCTCTCCTCTCCCCAATCTCTCCTCTCCCCCATTCTCATCTCTCCTCTCCCCCATTCTCATCTCTCCTCTCCCCCATTCTCATCTCTCCTCTCCCCTCTCCTATCCCCAATCTCTCCTCTCCCCCATTCTCCTCTCCCCTCTTCAGGTTGTCTGCAGAGCGGTATCCTAGGCTGGGTCAGTACAATGACCTAATGAATGACAGACCCAGTGTTAAAGCCACTTGGCCTCCACACTGGCTTGAGAGCCCTGGGTCAGGCACCCTCAAGGACCTCTAACACATTCACACACCACACACACACACACACACACACACACACACACACACACACAGAACCAATGCACTTAAATATACTTTTATATCACAGTATATCTACTGTCTCTTTACTATGTTTGAAAATCCTGTTTTATAATGCTAAATAATAAAGTAATTCCATCAAGAATATGACCCTGACTCTTCCTTTGGTTTTCTCCAGACTCCAGTGTGATAAAATGTTTTTGTATCAAACAGGAAATACCTCTTCTTCCCTGAACTCAAATAACTTCTGCTGTGTGTTACTGTCCCCTTGTAAACCCTAACTGCTAGATGTGTACAACATCAGATTGGCATTTGAGCTCAGAGAATATGCTGGTATCTGGTGTGAAAAGACTGACTTAGAGTAGCACTTGATCTCAGTAGAATTATCAAAGTAACTTCAGCATTGCGCTTGTTCAGAACAGGAAACTTGGCAATTCCCTCGTCTGCCACAAGATGGCGGACTTTCTCAAATGACCAGATACAGTAGGGGCTTTACAACCCTGGCAAGTGAAGCACGTCAGATAATTAGTTGTTTAGGAAAATCAGGAGAGCTAGAGAAGAGAACCTGGCCTAGGAAGCCATTTTATGGAGACGGTTACATAAAAGTAGGCGGTACGGCGGGATGGCATGAGGCTGGAGGGCATGAGGCAGGAGGCTCCAGGCGGGAGGGCATGAGGCGGGAGGGCTTGAGGCGGGAGGGCATGAGGCAGGAGGGCTTGAGGCAGGAGGGCATGAGGCGGGAGGGCTTGAGGCGGGAGGGCATGAGGCAGGAGGGCTTGAGGCGGAAGGGCATGAGGCGGGAGGGCATGAGGCGGGAGGGCTTGAGGCGGGAGGGCATGAGGCGGGAGGGCTTGAGGCGGGAGGGCATGAGGCAGGAGGCTCCAGGCGGGAGGGCTTGAGGCGGGAGGGCTTGAGGCGGGAGGGCATGAGGCAGGAGGGCTTGAGGCGGGAGGGCATGAGGCGGGAGGGCTTGAGGCGGGAGGGCATGAGGCAGGAGGCTCCAGGCGGGAGGGCATGAGGCAGGAGGGCTTGAGGCGGGAGGCTGCAGCCATACAGTCTTGGAGTTTTTCGTGGCCCTACAACCCTTGCAAATGGAGCACGTCTAATCAGGTAATTAGTTGTTTATTAATATCAGGAGAGCTAGAGAAGAGAACTTGGCCTAGGAAGCCCTTATAGAGCTGGTTATGTAAAAGTAGGCGGTACTTGACAATTTTGATGGACTTCGGATAAAGGCACTCAGTGTTTTTTTTTTTTTGTTTTTTTTTTTTTACAAAAAAATCGACTTGTTTACATAAACCAGTGGGGAAATAACTGACAACCAATCACAACCACACAGAGATTACCACCATGTCAGCAAAGATTATATATAAATAGCTCCACTGTGCATCACTTATTCAGGTCAGAAACAGCAGAATACTTTGTGATATCATGCAATTCTACGTGGTGTTAGGTCTATTCGCTCTCTGTGGGTACGCTCTCAGTCAAGGTACGAATATTTCGCTGTTTGTTACTCTGTTTCTTCTTAATGTGATATATACATTTAAAAAAAAACTTTTAACTTTACAGAAATGCATGAAAATTCATATATTACAATGATATAAATATTATTCTTGAAGCATGACAATATGATTTAAGTACCATATTTCCAGTAGAGACAGATAATGTTAAGACAGCTAATTTTCGTAGAAAACGCTGTAATGAAGATATTCGAATTTAAGACAGTCACGGAAGTAGACAGATACGCAATTAAACGTTGGATACAGTTCATTCATGAGCTCGGTTCATCCGACAAGCACTGAGTCTGTCGATAATCCACGTAGGTGTGTAGTGACATTCTAGAACTGTTCAGAGGCATTAGCAATCGAAGTCTTTGTCAACCAATCAGACTTTGAGTTTGGAACTACTCTTATAATTCACATAATATGTATTGTGAGTATGTTTTTATCTGTTCCAGAGTGTAAAACGGAGCTTTTGGAGAAAACAGACTTCCAGGGAGATGACATCATCAATGTGTTGTCTCCGGATGCCGAGCATTGTCAGCTCGCGTGCACCCAGCACCCAACCTGCCGGTTCTTTACCTTCAACACTGAGTATGTTCCCACCTGTTGACAACTCACGTTTGAAACCTCTTTTTTCTGGTTAAATGAGAATGACCACATATCATCTAAATCATCTAAAATATTCTGAAAATGTATCATCACAAAAATGTACAATAATCAAAATATATAACATTAGATCTCTAATATAATGATGTACATTAAATTATCACATTAGATCTCTTTCTCACACACACAGGAATTTCAAATGCTTCCTGAAAGATTCATTATCTGGACAGCCAAGTAAAAGGGTTATCCTTTCTAAAGCAATCTCTGGCTTTGCTCTCAAAGGATGTGACCCCTCAATACGTAAGACCACATTCGTATACCACATACCTCCAGACTTGTATGTGTGTGTGTGCGTTTGTACCTATGCTTGTATGTAAACATGTATGCCTTGTGTGTCATCTTTTCAGAAACGTGTCAAAGGCTTCTCCACAAGGTGTATCCAAACGTGGACTTCCTGGGAGACGATTTCCTGTCCCTGTTCACTGACAGCTATGAGGAGTGTCAGAGAGCCTGTACCAACCAGCCAGGCTGCCAGGCCTTCACCTTCCTCACTGAAAACTTCACACCTGAGCAGTACAGGTACGACGGCACATCTAATGTGTTGTCTTCCATTTACATTACATTTAGTCATTTAGCAGACGCTCTTATCCAGAGTGACTTACAGTAAGTACAGGGACATTCTCCCCGAGGCAAGTAGGGTAAAGTGCCTTGCCCAAGGACACAACGTCATTTTGCACAGCCGGGAATCGAACCAGCAACCTTCTGATTGCTATCCCGATTCCCTAACCGCTCAGCCACCTGACTCCCAGGTTAAACAGTTCCATCTAAGGCTGCTGGAGATGGAGAGAATCTGTTTGTTTTTTTTGCCTCTCCTGAATATATGTTTCTCTTCATTTGTCTTTGAAATAAGCTTTTCTCAACCTTTTGTAGGTACAAGTGCCATCTGAAGTTCCTCTGGACAGTCCCCAGACCCCCTAAGGTCAGAAACCTCCCAGGGGCTTCCTCGGGATTCTCTAAGAATCTTGATCCACTTCTATTGGGAAGCAAGAAAGGTACAGACACACACACACTCAAACATGCACTGTCACACACACATACTAACCCACACACTACTCTTTTATTTTCTGTAGCATTCCTAACTTTTCTGGTTCTGTGATAACTGTTTAATACACTCTGTCATAAGTTAAATGTCTAATGTCTGAATGAAATAATACAGTGTGTAGAGATCAATGTAATCACAACTTTGTACTTTGATACTGCCTCTACATGGGGCTGACCATTGTTGTCACTGATGAGATTATCTGATGACACAAAGGAGTCCACTGATACAACCAATGTGTTTGTGACAAAGAGACTAGGGTACAATGACAGAAAAACATTTTATTGAGTGCGAAGAACAGTGAGTTTTGGGCACGTAACTTTTTTGACAGTGTCTGTCTTTTCCTGCAGCCTGTAAATCTACCATTTTCAACGACACTGATGTCAAAGGGGAGGACCTGGAGAATGTTCCTGCTGTGTCTGCGGAACACTGCCAGCATCTGTGCACGTCCCACCCACTTTGTAGCTACTTTAGCTTCCACAAGTACGTCAGGGTAGATAGGGGCCTTTTGGGACGTATTATTTTCACCATCAGAGTGCGCTACTTAAAAGTTGGTCTTCACAGATGTACACAGCATTGGTACTTTGTGCTGTATTCTGAAATATGACGTTATTTAATTCAAGTTATATTGCGTTGTTGTGTCTAACGCATTGTAATTTCATATAGGCTAATATAATCGCTAACTTGTCTCTGGTTTTATTACAATTCAGGAAATTTTTTGGTGTTCATATTCATGTTTCGTTTTTGTACCAGAATACAGCAAACCTGCTACCTGAAAAACAATATAGATATGATGAGGCTTGTGGCTGAGAAGAACATGTTTACTGGGATGCCAACGAGGCACTGTGCTCCCTCTAGTGGTAGGAACCTAGTACTACTCCAGCCCTGTTTCATCACAATGCACAATTTCTTGAGAGTAACCAAGCATGAGCTATTAAGATGTCAAAGTAAAAACTGTGGTGGCTTTAATGTACAATCTGTTCTGATCTACCTTGTTATAGACTGGGTGTTTGCTGACTATGATGGGGTAGATTTCTTGGGCAGCGACAAGAAGTTTGTGTTACTGGATGACAAGGAGTCTTGCAGGCAGGCCTGCAATGAGGACCCGGCCTGTCAGTTTTACAGCTACCTTTCATCATCCTTTAATGATCCTGTACACAGGTTTGTTTTGATTGAAACACAAGACACGCACAATTTGATACAGACGCATATATGCCCCGATGCTAACATGTCCATACACACACATTATTTATTGTGGGTTTAGATTGTTTTGGTAGTTATAGGTTTAGATGGCCTTGGGCTGGTCCCTGTGATAAATGGCAATAAACTTGAACTCATAGTGAATGCACAATTCACAGCTATACAAGCTGTACAGTTATATACACACACGTGCTGCACACAGTGCATGAACAACTCGCATATACAGAATCACAAACACATGCAAACATATTTGTTGTATTTGTTCCAGGCGTCGCTGCTACCTGAAGCTGATCATCACCCTTCCCCTGCCCCCTAAAGTGGGATCCTTGCCCAACGTTGTGTCTGGATTCTCCCTGAATTGTGGTTTGTGATGAGTTCCACACAAGCTCAGATTGTAGGATGAAAGATCTCACTGTGATGTAAGATCAGTGTGCTGTAGAATAGTTTGAATAAATGAATACAACAAAGACCATTACAAATCGTATCTGTATGTTTATTTAACGTATATGTTGGTGTGGGTATCTCAACTTTCTTCCAAAGTCTACAAGACAAGCTTAAAGCTTTCTTCAGGCCACCGAAGAGCCAGCTTTAACTGAAACGACATCATGCATATCCTCTAAAGATTTACATTTAGTCATTTAGCAGACACTCTTATCCAGAGGGACTTACAGGAAGTACAGGGACATTCCCCCGAGGCAAGTAGGGTGAAGTGCCTTGCCCAAGGACACAACGTCATTTGGCACGGCCAGGAATCGAACTGGCAACCTTCAGATTACGAGCCTGCTTCCCTAACCGCTCAGCCACCTGACTCCCTAAAGATGTAGAGTCTGAGGTCAAGAGCCTGTCGTCAACATCCCCTGCTGCAGAAGAAGTGGTGGAATTGGAAAAGGAGATTGAGTCAGACTTACTTCCAGTAGCTAGTCTGGTTGCCCTTACCATCGTGGAGAGTTTAGTGTATTCCACAAGCAAGGAAATCATCTCCATTTCAACACCTTCCTTCATGTGATGGCAGACAAAATTAAGCATTTAACCGAGGGAGTTCAAAAGACTGTTGATGTTGACCAAGAAAAGAAAGTTGCACATGAAAATCTGTCACATACTTCTGTTGACACCACCGTTCAAGAATCATCTAATAAAGGTGGTGAAAAACCTGTGTCCTCCCTCGGTCTAGCAAGACAACCTTCTCCTAAACTCTCTCAGGATGTCTTGATCAAAGCCACACTTGCTGTGAGTGATGTCCTCATTCCATCATATAGCCGTAGCCAACCAGATCTGTTACTCAACCAGCAAGGTCAGGAGGTTGTCCCCATGGTGACCAGCAGGTCTACGTCACTCCGTGCAGTGGTTTCTGGGATGGTAGAAACTTTTTGACAGTTCTGAATGGTCTGACTTTGACATATTTGGGGCCTGTCTGGAAGAGACATCCCAGCATTCCTCCACAACTGATTCTGAACTGGGACCCGATGACTTCCAGTATTGCTTTGAACCTGTAATCGGTCATATTTTCCAAAGTGTGCAAGAAAAGATGAAAGTGTACAACACTTTGTCCTCCAAAGTCCTTTTTGAGACAGCCCTTTTTTGAGAGTGTATTCAGTAAAGTCCCCAGACATGTCCAGTCCTGTGGAATCCCACAACACTAATTAGAACCTTTTTCATTTTCTGTTGTTTCACCGTATTAATAAAATATGTGCATTCATCTATCTTTTTGTGTTCCACTTATGCATTTGGGGATAGGTATAGGTCTGTTATAGAGCTTGTGGAGCAGTTGTACATCAATTGAGTGTAAATGAAGATGTCACAGGTTGACCCTTAATTAGTGACAGGTCAGTGGTAGGATTAGCATATGGGGTAAAATACATGTTTGTCCTTCACTCAACAATGAGAGTGAGGTCCCCACCAGTTAAGTGTGAACTAGTGCATCAGTTCAGTTATAAGACTGTGGTAAGATTTTGAGGATTTTTTAATGTAGCCTTAAACACAAAGACAGTGTAACCCTCACTGAGTTGAAAATGAACAAAGTTAGGGACAAACAAGCTCTGCTCCAGAAGAGAGAAGTTCTACTTAAGAGTCATTGGTTCGCAAAGATTCCGTTGATTGCCACTTTTAGTTCTTCAGAACTTCAACAACACATGCCTCACAACCACATAGCCCAACCCGGATATCACGTGATGTCACATCCCTACCATAAATTTAAAAAGCAGCCAAACCCCAAATTTAAACACATTAAACAAACACTTTGTTACCGATGAAATGAGTAATGGTATAGAAACTCAAACTTGCCTTGTGGATTTAGTTAGGGTTTCTACTTCTGTAAATTGTGGCAAGCATGCCACACCCAAGGCTGAGACACACATAATTCAGGGCAGTGAATTCTACTCATGTGCGTGATTAACAAATGAAACACTTCACAAAACAGCGACTTTCTCCGAATGGAAGCAAGAAACTGCTTAAACCGCCGGCGTACAGCCTGTCTGTAAGTTGGTTTAGGCTGCTTTCCTTGGTGCTCGGAGGGCTTGGAAGGCTCTGAGTCTGCCACAAAACGTTGTTGTCATCTCCTCTGGGCCTTGATGAAACCTTGCAGATTACCTTGATGAGACACTGTAAGTGTTTGCCTTAGAAAGATGACAATATTATTACAGAAATTTGACTGACGACAGAAATTGCATCAAATTACACACAGTGGCACTGGACAGCAATCATTTCTGAAAACGATACAGTGTGGCTGATCCTTTTTAGAAACTCAGCGCCAGTCCGGTCTGATATGACTCTCAAATTGGACTCCACCTTCCAACAACAGTCCAATTCAAAGAGTCAGCACACAACAGCATCAGCACGATATTACATTTTACATTTTTTGTACATTTTAGTAATTTAGCAGGCACTCTTATCCAGAGCGACTTACAGTAGGTACAGGGACATTCCCCCAGAGGCAAGTAGGGTGAAGTGCCTTGCCCAAAGACACAAAGTCATTTTGCACATCCGGGAATCGAACCAACAACCTTGTGATTAATAGCACGACTCCCTAACCGCTCAGCCTCTTCAGCTTCTTTTTAAATATTTACTTTGATACTTTTTCCACCATTGCTGCCAAATCATTGTCACTGTATGTAAACATCATACTGTAAATACTCATACTGTCAAATGTAAATACCACTGCCATCTCATATTTATTTGTCTGGTTCCAAGGTAAGGCATAATTTAACTTGTAAATGTAATTTGCTTCTCATGCACGTCGATGCAAATGTAGTTAAATAAAAAATGCTTCTTAAACATTTACTTTTGATAGTTTTTTTTTTTTACAAAAAATGTTAGTTTACATAACCCAGTGGGCAAATAACTGACAACCAATCACAACCACACAGAAAACTACCCTGTCAGCGAAGATTATATATAAATATCTCCACTGTGCATCACTTATTAAAGTCAGAAACAGCAGAATACTTTGTGATATCATGCAGTTCTACGTGGTGTTAGGTCTGCTCGCTCTCTGTGGGCACGCTCTCAGTCAAGGTAAGAATATTTATCTGTTTTGTAGTCTGTCTCTTCTTAATGTGATATATAAATTATTATTTTTAACTTTTAACTATATAGAAATGCATGAAAATTTATATATTACAATTATATGAATATCATTCTTGCAGCATGACAATAATTTAAATACTGTAATCCCAGTTGAGACAGATAATGTTACCAGCAAATTCTTGTTGAAAACCGCTGTAAGGAAGATATTCGAATTGAAGACTTGATCAAGGACGTATATAGATACACAATTAAAACGTTTGATACAGTTCATTCATGAGCTTGGTTCATCAGACAAGCACTGAGTCTGTCGATAATCCACGTAGGTGTGTAGTGACATTCTAGAACTGTTCAGAGGCATTAGCAATCGAAGGCTTTGTCAACCAATCAGACTTTGAGTTTGGAACTACTCGTATAATTCACATAATATGTATTGTGAGTATGTGTTTATCTGTTCCAGAGTGTAAGACTGAGCTTTTGGAGAAAATAGACTTCCATGGAGATGACCTCATCAAAGTTATGTCTCCGGATGCCGAGCATTGTCAGCTCGCGTGCACCCAGCACCCAACCTGCCGGTTCTTTACCTTCAACACTGGGTATGTTCCCACCTGTTGACAACTCACGTTTGAAACCTCTTTTTTCTGGTTAAATGAGAATGACCACATATCATCTAAATCATCTAAAATATTCTGAAAATGTATCATCACAAAAATGTACAATAATCAAAATATATAACATTAGATCTCTAATATAATGATGTACAATAAATTATCACATTAAATCTCTCTCTCTCACACACACAGGAATTTCAAATGCTTCCTGAAGGACTCATCATGTGGACGGCCAAGAAGAAAGGTTACCTATTATAAAGCAATCTCTGGCTTTGCTCTCAAAGGATGTGACCCCTCAATACGTAAGACCACATTCGTATACCACATACCTCCAGACTTGTATGTGTGTGTGTGCGTTTGTACCTATGCTTGTATGTAAACATGTATGCCTTGTGTGTCATCCTTTCAGAAACGTGTCAAAGGCTTCTCCACAAGGTGTATCCAAACGTGGACTTCCTGGGAAAGGATTTCCTGTCCCTGTTCACTGACAGCTATGAGGAGTGTCAGAGAGCCTGTACCAACCAGCCAGGCTGCCAGGCCTTCACCTTCCTCACTGAAAACTTCACACCTGAGCAGTACAGGTACGACGGCACATCTAATGTGTTGTCTTCCATCTAAGGCTGCTGGAGATGGAGGGAATCTGTTTTTTTTTGCCTCTCCTGAATATATGTTTCTCTTCATTTGTCTTTGAAATAAGCTTTTCTCAACCTTTTGTAGGTACAAGTGCCATCTGAAGTTCCTCTGGACAGTCCCCAGACCCCCTAAGGTCAGAAACCTCCCAGGGGCTTCCTCGGGATTCTCTAAGAATCTTGAACCACTTCTATTGGGAAGCAAGAAAGGTACAGACACACACACACTCAAACACACACTACTCTTTTATTTTCTGTAGCATTCCTAACTTTTCTGGTTCTGTGATAACTGTTTAATACACTCTGTCATAAGTAAAATGTCTAATGTCTGAATGAAATAATACAGTGTGTAGAGATCAATGTAATCACAACTTTGTACTTTGATACTGCCTCTACATGGGGCTGACCATTGTTGTCACTGATGAGATTATCTGATGACACAAAGGAGTCCACTGATACAACCAATGTGTTTGTGACAAAGAGACTAGGGTACAATGACAGAAAACCATTTTATTGAGTGCGAAGAACAGTGAGTTTTGGGCACGTAACTTTTTTGACAGTGTCTGTCTTTTCCTGCAGCCTGTAAATCCACCATTTTCAAAGACACTGATGTCAAAGGGGAGGACCTGGAGAATGTTCCTGCTGTGTCTGCGGAACAATGCCAGCATCTGTGCACGTCCCACCCACTTTGTAGCTACTTTAGCTTCCACAAGTACGTCAGGGTAGATAGGGGCCTTTTGGGACGTATTATTTTCACCATCAGAGTGCGCTACTTAAAAGTTGGTCTTCACAGATGTACACAGCATTGGTACTTTGTGCTGTATTCTGAAATATGACGTTATTTAATTCAAGTTATATTGCGTTGTTGTGTCTAACGCATTGTAATTTCATATAGGCTAATATAATCGCTAACTTGTCTCTGGTTTTATTACAATTCAGGAAATTTTTTGGTGTTCATATTCATGTTTCGTTTTTGTACCAGAATACAGCAAACCTGCTACCTGAAAAACAATATAGATATGATGAGGCTTGTGGCTGAGAAGAACATGTTTACTGGGATGCCAACGAGGCACTGTGCTCCCTCTAGTGGTAGGAACCTAGTACTACTCCAGCCCTGTTTCATCACAATGCACAATTTCTTGAGAGTAACCAAGCATGAGCTATTAAGATGTCAAAGTAAAAACTGTGGTGGCTTTAATGTACAATCTGTTCTGATCTACCTTGTTATAGACTGGGTGTTTGCTGACTATGATGGGGTAGATTTCTTGGGCAGCGACAAGAAGTTTGTGTTACTGGATGACAAGGAGTCTTGCAGGCAGGCCTGCAATGAGGACCCGGCCTGTCAGTTTTACAGCTACCTTTCATCATCCTTTAATGATCCTGTACACAGGTTTGTTTTGATTGAAACACAAGACACGCACAATTTGATACAGACGCATATATGCCCCGATGCTAACATGTCCATACACACACATTATTTATTGTGGGTTTAGATTGTTTTGGTAGTTATAGGTTTAGATGGCCTTGGGCTGGTCCCTGTGATAAATGGCAATAAACTTGAACTCATAGTGAATGCACAATTCACAGCTATACAAGCTGTACAGTTATATACACACACGTGCTGCACACAGTGCATGAACAACTCGCATATACAGAATCACACACATGCAAACATGTTTGTTGTATTTGTTCCAGGCGTCGCTGCTACCTGAAGCAGATCATCACCCTTCCCCTGCCCCCTAAAGTGGGATCCTTGCCCAACGTTGTGTCTGGATTCTCCCTGAAATGTGGTTTGTGATGAGTTCCACGCAAGCTCAGATTGTAGGATGAAAGATCTCACTGTGATGTAAGATCAGTGTGCTGTAGAATAGTTTGAATAAATGAATACAACATAGAGCATTACAAATCGTATCTGTATGTTTATTTAACGTATATGTTGCTGTGGGTATCTCAATTTTCTTCCCTTTTCTTCCTGTGTTCTCCACATACTAACATGATCACTCCCTCCTTTTTACATCCCTTCAGCTTTTCCGAAACTTGGCTGTGAAACCCTTCTTCTTTAGATCATAGACATATGTCTGAGTTTTATTTCTGAATGTAGCATACCTACTTATACTTACAGCAGGATAACATATTTTTATCGTAAACATTTCAAATTGCAGTGTAACGCAAACACTATCAAGCTTGGAATTCGTTATAGCTCGTACGGAACTTTAAGTAATTGCTTTTGCACCCTCCCGGACAATTCCACATTTGCACCATACACAAAAATGTCGAGGCACCTTCGCTTCGTTGCGCGTACAGTGATGGTACAAGAGGGAAACGTTGATGCAGCTTACAAGGCCTTAAACAGGTGGGATGCTTTTGTCTATATATTTGGTGCAACACAAATCAACTAGGTAGCTGTAACTTTGACAATTAACATTACTAGCCATTTTAGCCGTTGTGCTAACGTTAGCATTAGCTGACGTCTCAATGTCACTACCGGCCAGCCTGTTCTGAACACTACTAGTGTCACTAGCAGGCGGCAGTGTAAACAGCTTTACCGCTGAACAGATTTAAATTCCTTATTTTTATTTTAGCCAACCGGTCACTTATCTGTTTACTACCACCAAAATTGAAGTAACCAGTAGAAAAGTCATGTTACAGTAGACTGAGAAATGTTTGGTAAATATCTGGCCATCTGGCCAAGATAAACAGGTGCTGGCTCGCATACGGTAGGCTAGTACTGAAGCTGCCCATAAAGGTTGTGGGGCCAGAAAAGCTAGAATGGCCTGCTGGCTTACATACTTCAAAATGCTACCGGATGTGGGAGATCCTGGTATCTTTTGGCATAATGTTTTAGACGTACTATATATTGAGAGATTCCAACATTTTTCTGGTACACTAAATCGTATGTTACCATGGGTAATGGGACACAAAATATACACACTCATTAAACATGGGAGATGGCGGCAATTTGTATTTCTTTTTTAAATTGCTGTCACATACCAACACACTCACTTGCGCTATCTTGATCTATGACATGTGTAACATCCATAAGCATCTTGGATAAAATATAGTTTTTCTAAGTCTAACTCTATACATTTCAGGGTGCTGTCTGTCGACGGTGTTCTTGATACGGTGAAACGGAAACGCTACTACGAGAAGCCCTGTCGACAAAGGCAGCGAGAGAACTACGAAAACTGCAAGCGGATCTATCACTCGGAAATGGCCAGGAAGATCTCGTTCATTTCGCGGATTCACAGAGAGGACCCCTGGGTGGGCTACTAGGGATGTGGGCCGGAGAAGAGGATGATGACACAAGGGAAAGAAAGACAGTGAACTTGAGAGCCTACTGAAAGAAATTCAGGTCGAGAAATAAAAAAAGTCCTTCAAAGGAAATGTTCCTTGATGAGGGAACGTCATTTCCCTTCTACAGAAATGTTATGTTGATGAGGGAACGTCATTTCCCTTCTACAGAAATGTTATGTTGATGTAAAATGTTCACTTTCAGAATTCCATGCTAGCTGACGGTGCCACCAAAACGATCTGCTGAAGTCTGCATCTATCTTATCCAGTATGTAATGTATCTGACTGTAGCAAAGGGATCTTTGTAACATCAGTAAAACAAAACAAAATCGTAGCTATGCATCACAACAATCATTTTAGCTTGAATTGGATTTATTTAACTCGACCCATTTTCTTGTATTTTACCTTGATTGTCAATCTGATGTTTTCCAACCAATTTGATAAATAAAGTTATGTTCAAGTTTAAAGTTTATTTGCCCTTTGTAGGCCTATGCGACAGGTACATTGGAATCATTTTGTACCGCTCTTCTGGACAGTTTCATAGCGGCATATATAGCGGGAGGGTCACCAACCCTGTTCCTGGAGGGCTACCGTCCAGGACGTTTTTGCTCTAACCCCAGTCGTAACTTACCTGATTCAACACGTCAACCAGCTAGTTATTAGAATTGGGTGTGGTAGATTCGTGTTGGAGTGAAAACCTACAGTAAGGTATCCCTACAGGAACAGGGTTGGAAAACTCTTTACCTGTAGACAGGATCACGTCACCTTGACATCTCGCGTTATTCTCATTCAGCACTGAATAGGGGGCCATATTCATCATGGCATTGTGAAACAGGATAGCCTGGGTGCCAGCCGAACTTAGCCCCACCCACAAAAAAAATTGGTCGGGAAGTTGGGTCTGGGGTCGCTCGGTTGGGGAAAAACTATGTCCGAACAAGAGCTGTTCGGACCAATCAAATTGTCAGGGCGGGCTTTATACAATGATGGACAGATGATCAACAGTGACGTAATCAACTGTGACGGGTCTGTAAGAGCCGTAGCCACGCTCTGTCTAACAAGGTAGTTCGCCACTCACGGGATTCGGCCTCCGACTTGCCAAGCGCGACCACTACCAACTAAGTCAAAGAAAAGCTAGCTCTTCCTTGACGCGGGTGGCCTGTTACATACCTGAGGAGCGAGTTTCACTGTTCTCACTCCGTTACACAACCACGTCACCAAAGAGCGCTTGGGTTGAATTTGTTTTCAACAAACAACATACTATGTTGCTCTGATTGGTTGTAGATCTATCCAATTGAGCGAAGAGGCATTTTTTTTCTGGGTTCGGTTGAAACACGCCCCATACTCACAGCACAACGGAGCGTTATCTGACTCTTATTCTGACTAGAATTATGAGTATGACGTCAGGCTAGGAACAGGCAGTATCCATAAACTAAACTGGAGACCTTTGAAATTGGGGGAAACTGATCCAGCGTCCAGCAGATGGAGCCATTTTGACGGCACATGTGTCCCTTACACAGCACCCGGCCATGCCATACACCCGCTTATCTTGCCACACCGCCCATTCACTTCCTCTCAACTCCCCTCAACCATGTCTTGGCTGCTACTGACACAGGCAAGCACACACACACACACACACACACACACACACACACACACACACACACACACATACACACACACACACACACACATACACAAATTACATCATCTCTCTCTCAGTGAGTCTGCTCGTTTACCACGGAATAAAGTTTGTGATACTGTTCATCAGTTGGAACACCTTTATGTAAATTTAGTTATTGGTGTATGTAAATTTCAGGTTTCATGTTTCTGTAGTGTAAATAGTAGTGTCACAGGGTGTCTTAAAAGAGGGCTTAGAAGTTTGTTACATTGGTATCTAAAGGTCCCACATTCTGGTTAAAGTTGACACAGTTGTATTAATACTATTAATGTATTAATACTAATACTAATAGTTTGTAAAAGGAGCTGATGAACAAGATTGCTGGTAAGCCTCGTCTGTTTCCCCTTAGTCGGTTGTGCCTATTGCATGAGTACAAAAGCCTGACATAAATGCAATGCGCGTCTGTATCATCCGAACCGCGTTGTACTAACCCGTGTAGGACATTGATGCCTCATGCCTCGTGTTTCCCATGTTGACTACTGTAGTATACAGCTATCCACACGACCGACACGTGCGGGCATGAGCAACCGTTGCTGACCAATCGCTACTAAGGATGTCACTGAATGGTTACACACAAAGCCAATGGGAGAGAAGTCATTCGAAGACTAGCCAATCGGTGTTAAGCACACAGAACAACACGTGTAGTTTTTTGAGAGACCGTGTAAGCTACTCACATGTTTCACCTCGCTGTACTAACGTCTAGTAAAGTAAACCGAACCTGGAAGGAGGGAATAGGAGTCAACGGACGATACCCAGCGTTGAGAACAGACGCTCACAACAGCTCAACGAACGGGAATACAATTTTCAAGCTTTAATTAAGTTATTTTTCGACTTCTGTTCATTCAAACAGCTACACTGAAGATTCAAGCTAAATTACCTAGGCACATCAAACCGTTTCACAAGGTGAGTCTTTTTAGCAAGAATTCCATGTTTCTTGTACTTTTTGTCATTTAACTGACGTAAAATGTTCCATTACTGGACCATAACACTGTTCTGGATTATTAACGGTCTATCTAGCTGTAGATAAAAAGGTTTTTCACATATTCGGATAAAGAAGAGCACAACGTACGAACTAATGTACAGTACTAAGGGGCTTCGCATTGATATCAACAACATTGGGAGTCTTTATTATGACATTCAGTATACCTAAGTAGCCTATTTGATCGAGGCAAGTTGTGTTTTAAGACCATTAAGATGTATTTGTTGGTGTGGTACGTCTTTAACGCTAATAAAAGTACAGCGGAGCCATCATTCAAAATGAGAAAATCGGCACATTGTTGCTAGTGAATAGTTTAATAACTTGTCTACTCTATCTAACCTTACAATACCGTTTGCGTTAATCACACCAGTTGTACAGAAGAAAATGCTTTTATTGCTAGTTATAGCTAGCTAAGAGGAGACAGTCAAATCTTCACTGGAGGAGTACAGGGTATGCGTCACTCTCACGTTCACATGTAACACAACGCAACAACTCGTGGAGTTATGTAGCTACTAATACCGATTGGAGCGCTCCTGAATATTCAGTGCGGCACACCTTTCGATGTTGACATTCTGGTCAGATGATCAGCGAAGTTGCACTGAGGTGGTTTTGTTGAAATCATGTACATCACGTTGTCATCAATTTTGTACGTCTTGTGGCGTTCACTCTTAACATCTGAGGGATATTGTTTAATTATATCCCGTAGCTCTTTTGAACGAAAAGCCCATCCCCCCCCAGTTTAAATAAAAACAAAAACAAATCAATCAAGCATTTCCAATGATTTCCACCGGTTAATTTATCTTATGTGTATATATATTTTCTTATCTTTCTCCAGGAATGCATTCACTGGGCAGCTCTTCCAAATGGCCTTCCTATGATTCACTCCCGTCCACATCCAGCTTCCTCCTCAGCGAGAGCGACCTGACGGAGGACGAGGCAGATGTCTTCTCCTCCGAGGGTGAGGGTGAGAGCGTGGGGAGCAAGGCCTCAGTCGGAGAGGGAGTACACCGGCTTCGGCTGGCATTTGTCGACCAGGACCGCTTCAGAGCAGAGAGTAGCCAGGCAGAATGCCGTCCCCATAAGGCCACATTCCCTCCTCAGGAGAGCCCGGCAAGGAACACAATGCTAGGCAAAGGGGCCACTTCTCAAGGAGACCTGGCCTTCACAAAGAAAGTGAGTACCGCCTTTTTTAAGTGTGTGTGTGTGGCCCTAATGTTGATGCCTGCTTCAAGCAATACAGTATCTAACTGGGATTTGTGTTTGGTCTCTCTTCTAGTGCACAGAACTGCAGCATTACATCAGACCACTAGTAGAGCTGCTGAATGGGCTGAAAACTGGGAGGTTTCAGAGAGGTAACCACTGCAGTTGAAACTACAAACTTCAAAAACGTCTATCTTTTGACAATAAGACATATTCTGTTGTTCCTGTGGAGATTTAACATGGAATAATCTGGGTTGTCTTGATTGACAGGTCTAAGCAGTTTCCAGCAGAGCGTTGCTATGGACAGGCTTCAAAGGATTCTGGGAATTCTGCAGAAACCTGACATGGGGTAAATGACACCATATCTGTGTAAAACCAAAACCCTGTTGTTGTCGTCAAGGACAGCCATGTACTAGTTTGATTTGTGGTGCCCCCCTTTGAGACCTCCACATGTTAACGTTCCCCTGCCTTTGTGCTCCGCAGTGAGAAGTACCTCCGCACCTTGCTGCAGGTGGAGATGATGCTGAAGGTTTGGTTCCCTCAGGTGATCAGAGAGCCACTGGTTCATTCAACCCAGAACCTAAGGTCCAGCCTTCCTCCACGCTGGCACCAGAACCAGCTACACATCCCAGTCAAAGTGAGTCCTTTTCTGCCAAATCAAACTTTTATTGTTGTTGCCCTTTTACAAGCACACGTTTACCAGACAATGACAGCACACAGACACGTTATTAGTTTGTTTTAATTGTGAATTACCTCTTGTGTTAGGTATGCTAGTTTTTGTTTACATTACTATAATATCAGGGAATAAAAACGTATCCATCTCTCCTCTTGCTAACACAGAAGCGTAAGCTGAGCTGGTTGGACTCTGACTTCACCAGCGAGTCCCCACCCCACTGCAAGCGCCTACAGCCCAGTGATCCTCACCTGGCAGTGCCCCTGAGAGAGCCAGCCACCTACGCGAGTCAGCCCAGAGACCCCAGGAAACCCAGCGAGCCTCGGAGAGCAGATATCGGAAAGGAGAGCGGAGGTCGGACTTTGGAACACGACTCATGCGACGCTCGCAGGCTTTCGCACCCGTGCAGGAGGAGAGAGAAGGGCGGGGGGAAACTTGTGATCTCCCCTCCTTCTCCGTGTGGCAGCCCGGCAACACAAGACAGCTGCGTCTCCTCCACCATCGCTGTCGCTGACTCACCGCAGATCCCCCTTCCTGTAGGGAAGCTGCCGAAGTGCTGTAGCGCCCCTGGTACAGCTCAGGCGGAGGGCGGGCCAGCAGCGATGACGTCACAGGAAGTTTGGGGGCGGAGCCCGTCTCGCTCGGCTTCCCTGAAACCTTTGAACCAGGAAGAGGAGGGTTTCAGTTCATCTGTCTGCACGTAGTCTTCGTCCAACCCTACCACGCTGAATCCCGTTGCACTATTTGATCATCTTTTAATGTATATGACCTGTGACAGAATTACTTTTTTATTCTTGTGTGAGAACTATTTTCTTACAATTGATGTGATAAAACAGTGTTTTCCATTTTGAATATTTGTTTTATTTTGCATTGCAACATAATATACATGCAGTCTCATGCTATGTACTATACAGTAAAGTACTAGTAAATAACTCAAATTAATTATGGAATTCCACCCATGGCAAAATTGGGGTAATGCATGGGGTCATAGGCCATATAATTTAAATGCAAATAATGCCATACTTCTGGCCAAAAAGTGCCAAGCAGAACCATTGCTTTTAATGCTCACAAAGTATTAAGTGTAGCACTGATCCAAGTCAGTTTACAATATACAACTATCAAACATCAACCATAGGTTGTATTTATTAAAGAAGTCTGTTGCAAAGAGTCAATATTAGAAAACCCCAAATACTCGTATCAACCTTCTACAGTCAGTTTCTGAGTGTGAGGTTCCTTTGAATACCTGCAGTTGTGGTATTTTGTGACTTTTTGGTATTTATTGGGTTTTAATTTGCAGTCTTCACTTTTAACTATGTGTAAGGTGTTTTTTTGGGGGGGGGGGGGTATTGTCAAAAGAAAATCCCTTTGAGGACAATGTCATTGCCAAAAATAACTTGCAAATGAGTGTCACAGGTTTGAAATTGTACTCATTGAGACTCATTGTCCTTTTTTACTCGTGATTTACACCTGGTTGGAATAGTTATCGTACTTGTCAATCTGACTGATGTGCTTCGCAGTTGCTAGATACAAACAGAGAAAAGTATTTTCATTCTCTTCTATACTCTTCTATGTCGGTTCGTAATGGATGTAAAGAGCCGTATATAGAATGCCGTCCACCATTATCATTCATATTGAATGTCCGCTCCATCCCTGCTGGCCTGCAGACAAATCGATTTAGTTGTAAATATTTAAATGGAAGGAACCAATAAGTGCTGGGTACTGACTTACTTGAGAAAGTATGAGTCATACAGGGAAATGTTCATCTGTTAGGATGAATGTATGGGAGATCAAATGTCAAAGTGATAGGATCACTATATTACTAGATACTGTTGATATCACTGCAGTACCGTAGCAAAAACCTAGGTTTAGGGATCTTTAAAAAAGCCTTCATAAGATGTCTAAACATCAGTCAAGTTGTGAACGTTTACACTTTATATTTGATGCCCTGGTTAACCGTTAGGAATATGTTACGTCTTTTTGTGAGTGTATTCCACAGTACCAATGGGTTAGCTCAAAAGCTGACATGTATTATGCACCTTTGCTGTCTCTCAGAATATGATGACGTTTTATAACTTCATTTCTTTTCTATTTCATCCGCTTATCCAGCTTTACCCTGTCTTCCCTCTTATTCAAAATCCCCATAAACTTCTCCATTAAACCCAATATAACTTGAACTATTGCACCCATTTTATACAATAAAGTGACGGTTTGGTTCATCAAAACATGCTTTATTTTTCAGTTCCTTTACCAAAGTGAAATCTTACAGTATATTTAGCACTTTCTTTGACTGAGATGGCAATGAAGAGACCGGTAATGTTTACAGGTTGCCGTAATTTAGCAGCTGTCAGGCCAAAACCACCATCTTTAACTAAACCTGTCAGCCTCTACCATAGACAAACACTGGATGGCGCTATATGCAAGATACAATGGAGAAGTTATCGCTGCGTGTGACTGTTATTGAAAGTGTGCACCCATAACGACCAACCAACTCAGCAGCAATGTAGCTAGCTCTAGCAAGCTAACTTGCTTAATTTATTCATGGTTAAAGAAGAAATAATGAAAGTACGAACATAATATTAGCGACACTGGTTTTTCTTTAGAGGTTAGCTAACTACGATAGTTGTCTGTAGCGGACAGCTCATGCTACTTCAAGCGGGCAGCCAAAGTGCCCCGTATTCATGATCACTTCAGTGCTAGCTAAGCTACCTACGAAGAGCTAGGCTAGGGGTTAGCTTAGTCGAAATGGCTGCAGGATCTGGCGGTTCAAGTGGCCACCGTCGCGGCACGCCTGCTGCGTTTGAATCATCTTTAGACCGGCGGTTTCAAGGGGTGTCGAACACAATGGAATCTATACAAGGTCTTTCAAACTGGTGTATCGACAACAAGAAATACCACAGCCTAGTCGTACGATACTGGATGAAATGGCTAAGGAAATGTAAGTAACTGGACAGCCACGCTAGATGACATTACATTAGCAGGTAGAATGGGTCCGTTCGTTTTGGTTCTTCTAGTTTTCAGTAGCTGTTGTGATGAACCAGGGAATATGTTCTGATACATTTGTGCCGCAACTGTGCTAAGGTAGCCTATTAGTAAACGTGCCTTGTGCTTCTTCTTGGAAATGAGCGTTAATTAACCCTGGTCTGGTAATCTTAGAAAAACCTATGCAGATATCCTATTTGTTTATTTACACTTTTGGCCGTAGTCCACAAGCAGATAGTTTACACATTATTGGACTGCCCTGTGACCCAGTACGAGTGTTAACAATCTAGCTTGCTAGCTTGCCACCGAATTTGAAGCAATACTGTGTCAAACCTGTGGCTAATTGCGCAACGGCGTTATAACTAAATGTTGCTGTTGTTAATGCCGTCTGCTAAGGCAGGGAATATTTTATATGTGTATCATGTAATCTCGTAGGCCATTGTTTGAATGTCTAGACCAGCGATTCCCAACCTGTGGGCCGCGGCCCACTAGTGGTCCATTACGGGTAATGCAGGTGGGCCGCCAAACCAATAAATACTAAAATATTACAAATAAATATCAAAATATTTATAAGTACTGTTAGTAAATGATTATATTTTTCCTTTAAGTCATCATGACTGAAACGCCAATAGTTACGTTTGGAACGTTGTGTTGACTGACATTTCCGCATTAACTTGCATAGGCTACGCCCACTATGCACATATCACGTCTTCTGGATAATGCAGAAGCCAGGTCAACTACTTCTGGTAGCTAGCAGTTATCTTCGTTGTCGCACACAAAATTCCGGTTTTTACAAGGAGTTCGTTTCCCCCCCCCTAAATGACAATTAACGATGTAGGCCTACATGGGATTCTATGTTGCTGCCCTTCAAGCAAAAGGGAAAATGTGTTCAAATTGTACGTTTCGAGCTACATTGACATTTACAATGGGAAGGTTTATCGAACTCTCAGTAAAAGTAGCTAGCTTTCACTAGCTAGCTATGAACGGATTTGAGCAGTAACGTTAGCTAGGCTAGCGGGATAACAATTTTTAGCTACATTATAATGTACCCAATTATCTGATCGTCAGCTTGCTTGCTTGCTAGTCGATAATGTTCACACATAAATAATTGGTCTGTCATATTTTTTCCCTATGCATAATAAAATGTAACATGTCTTTCTCAGTTTCTAACAAAAATCTGGAAAGAGATCTCCATTAGAGCGACCTTTTATGTCAGAAGCCGCACAACCTGAGTGTAGGGTTAAGAGAGCACATGGCACTCATTGTAAACTGCTGGGGAGCTGTCTGTTGCTTACACTTTTGACAGTACCTCCGGTACTACAGCTAGCTGCTTATTTTGGTGCTTACTGAAAGTTTTTTACTAATAACTGGAAATATCTTTTGAAGGGGGTGCCCCTTGCATTCGGGTTGTTGTATGCTATATGAGCAAACCCTGCTGTGAGATGACCTGGTCAAAATAGAAGATGGTAGCTACCTGGGGGTATTAATAGATTTAGATTATGCATACTTGATAAGAACTAGAACTAGACTAAGCTACTACTAATGGTACAGCTACAACTATGCCTGGGAAAAACTTACTGAAGTGAACATTTATACAGTTAATATTCCAAGGACCCAATGTCCTTGGAACTCAATTGGGCATGCTTGCCTTTGGCAAGGCACATCCTATACTCTCTCATATATTTTCAATATTAGAATACAAAATAATAGAATACAAATAAACATTAAGTTGTTTCTATCCCTGACATCTGTCCATAATCCATATGCTTTGCCCATAGCGTTTTTCAATGGATGTTTATCGAGGTAATTCATTGTATAGCCCAACTAGTCCACCCCTTCAACACAGTTGCATGGCGAGTTGATGACTCTAGTGGGTTTTGACCTCAGTGATGTTGCCTGTGGCGTCCTGTGCTGAACCATATCCCTTTCCATTCCCCTCTCTCTCCAGCTGATGCTTCTCATAGGCTAAACCTGTTGTACCTCGCCAACGATGTTATTCAGAACTGTAAGAGGAAAAACGCCATTGTGTACCGTACTGCCTTTGCTGAGGTGCTCCCTGATGCCTTCCTGATGGTCAAGTGAGTAAAACGCACTAGATAAGGGCTATTCCATCTTTTTGAAGTAATTGTTTGATATTATATAATGTTTTACATATATATATATTAGATTTATATTCCTAAAGCTTTTGAGAACCTCCTTCTGTAATGTTGCAAGGCAGTTGGAACCACTCAGGGTGGAAGGGTTCCGTGACATTGCTTGTTGTGACAGGGCTGTGCGAATAAAGTTGTGTTCGATTCAAACTTCCTTCCTCTCCTGCAGTAGTGTGGGGGACCCCAAGGTTGTGAAGGCGGTGGGCAGGATTCTGACCATCTGGGAGGAGAGGACTGTCTATACGGATGAACTCATCTCGGAGCTCAGGGGCTACCTGGTGAAGGAGGAATCCCCTCCTGTTGCTGTGGTCACACCTGTACAGGTCAAAGGTGAGGGCGACGCACCTGTCCGTTTGGATGTGCATCGTCGTACACAAGAAGAGTTTTGTATTCACTCTTGGTCGTTTTGTTGATCGTCATCTCTTCATGCATGTTTCGTTGTTTCAGCTGCAGTTGACAACAGAGCTGCTCTCCAGTCCAAGATCGTGGCTGAATTTGTGGTAAGATATTTAATTTATTTTAATTTTAATCCTACTCTCACTTTTAGTTTTTCAGCCACAGTATGTGTGTCTATACGTAACACACAATAATATGTAAACAAGAAATTCAAACATTACACACGCACACATCAATCAGCCGTACTCTCACAACATGATCAAATATTATCAAAGGAAGTCTGTGTATAGTGCTAGTGAGCAATGGTGACCTCCAGTCCTTTTTCAAGGCACGATATGTCCTGTAGTTTGACCTCTGACCCCACCTGCCTCCCTGTCATGCAGCCCCAGGCTATGATGGAGCTGCTCTCCAAGTACGTGGGCTCAGTAGAGGAGGTGGAGCTCAGGGAGAAGCAGTTGGCAGCCATGAGAGTGGACGTCTGCAGCACAGAGGCCCTCAAGAAGCTCAAAGGTGCCAGACACGATGCAGCCATCACACTTTCATCCTCTCCAACCTTCGCCACTCCCTCCCTCTCTCCCTCCTCTGACCCAGTACGGCTGCTTCGACGTGTTGTCCTGTTAAGGCTTGATTCCTTCTTCAGGCTTGTTGTCTAGACACATGGTTTCCTTAATTTATCAAGGTTATCTTTTCTGTCTCTCTCTCTCTCTTGCTCTCTTTCTTGCTCTCCCTCCCCCCTCCTACTCTTTCATTCCTCCTTTCACCCTTCAAGACAAGGCCGGAGGGAAGAAATTCTCCAAGGACTTTGAGGAGGGCAGCACCAAGCTGCAGGATTTCGTCAGCTTCCTGGACAAACAGGTCAAGACAGGCCCCCCTCTGCTGGAGGCACTGGGCAACGCAGACATCTTCTATGAGATGCAGTACAAGGAGGTCAAGATTGTCGCCAACGTGAGTCAGCTGTGTAGTGACATGGGTGGTTGAATAGGATGGATGGATTTATAGGATGTGACCTGCATTGTTATTCAATCTCTCTCTCTCTTTCTCCCCCCCCCCCCCCCCCCTCATCTCCAGGCCTACCAGACATTTGCCAACCGTGTCTCCCATCTGAAGCGTAAGCTGGACTCTCTGAAGGCCACTCTCCCAGATCTAGACGAGTCCCCCGTCCCCTCGCCCTCCGCTGACGCTCCCTCCCCCACCGGCTCAGAGTCGCCCTTCCACGGCATGGCCGACCTGGACCCCGATCTGGACGGCTCGGCCATGGATGAGGAGGCGGACATCACTCTGGGGGAGGCCCCCAGCCCCCTGTCGTCCCCTGGAGGGTCCCCCAGTCACGGCTTTACGGTGGGGGAGAAAGACAACCGCGACGTAGAGGACATGGATCTATCAGAGGGGGAGGAGACGGACATAGCTGGCATTCAAGGTGAGGTGGGGGGGGTTTCTGTAGAGTTGAGGGAGAAGGTTCTGGGTTCTTGGTTGGTTGGTGCTTTTTTGTGCTTTGCGGTCAACACTCTTGTCCTGTGACAGTTACCTTGATTGACATGCCTTTTCCTTGTCCGGTCGCAGTTGACGAGCAAGCGTTGGGCCCCGCCCCATTGACCGCCGTGTCCAATCCGGTGGCTATTGTTGCTGTCACTCAACCGTCACTGGCCAATGAGGTGCTGCCCAGCAGTCAGGCCACACCTTCTACAGCCATGATCACAGCCAGCCTGACCAATGTGGACCTAGGGAAAATCAACTCCATCCTCAGCAACATCACCTCAGCCATGAAGAATACAGGTGAGTCAGCAGGCAGGAAATGACGTTCTTGAATAAATTTATTGAAATTTGCATCTTTCACCATAAGCAGTACAATATACACATGGTGTAATGAAAAGTTGTGCTACATAGTAAAACAAATAAGGCCATAAATATATATTAGATATTTAAATAACAACCTTTTAGATCAAACCTGAGCCAGCTAGCTTATGACACGTCAAAATGAGCCTATAGGATACTTGGCTACAATGCTGTCTTCTGGCTATAAATACTCCCCTGTTTGTATGTGTACCAGGTGGGGTTCCAGGGTCCTGTGTGTACCCAGGGTCTACCTCCTCCCCGGCCCCCTCCACAGTGAAGCCCCCCCCGGCTGTCCCCCAGGCCCCCGGCCCCCAGGCCCCCGGCCCCCAGGCCCCCGGCCCCCAGGCCCCCGGCCCCCAGGCCCCCGGCCCCCTGGCGCTGTCCAAGGTGGAGATGATCCCGGGGGAACTCCTGGGAGCTCTCTCCAAAACACACGCGCAGGGTGGGGTGATGCAAGGTGAGGGGGGAGGAGGAGAAGGAGGGAGGGATCCAGGTATGATTAAGGATAGGTACAGCTCAGTGGTAGAGCACATGACTGTAGATTGAAGGGTCGCAGGTTTGATTTCTTCCCACTTTGGATGAAAGCGTCTGCTAAGTGAATACTTTATTAGGATTTAAGTGAGGTTGATATTTTTTATTATGTATTGATTCCAGTAGAGGAGGTTATGGACTAGGAGTATAATGGGAGCTGGTGTGTGTGGTACCTTTTAGAGGGGAGTAGCACTTTATCAGTCCCAGAGAGGAAATTGCATTGTTACAACAACGTGAGAAAAACATTCAACAAAATGTACAGGGTACTGAATTAAATATCAATAGTCACTCAGCTCAATGAAGCAAATGTGTACAGCCCTTTTTAGCCCTTTTTTTCCTCACCCAGGTCTTGCCTCCTTGTTGAACAGCCCAGCTGGAAGCACATCATCAAACTCCTCCAGTATCGGCAAAATCCCAACCTCTGCCCCTATTCCCGCCCCAATAGCCCCCTCTGCAGGCCTCTCCCAGCCCTCTCCCATCCTCCTGCCCTCCCCTCAAATCTCCACCCCAGCTAGGAGCTCCAGCACACCCCAGGCAGCCCCCCTGACCATCGCAGCCATGCCTCCCCAGAGAGCGGGCAGCACAAGCCTGATCAAGGACCAGCCGGCACCCATCTCCACCTCCACCTTGGAGTCCAAGATCCACAGCTTCCTCCAAGGGAACCCCGGCTTCAGTGCCTTCGACCTGGGCCTCGCCCGTGACCCCGGCCTCGCCCGTGACCCCGGCCTCGCCCGTGACCCCAGCCTCACCCGTGACCCCGGCCCCGGGACGGCCAGCGACCTCAGCCCCGTGCTGGGGGCGGAGAACCAGGAGGGTACCCCCGTGAGGGATGAGGGCGGGGGCACCCCCACCCAGGATGAGATCATGGACAAGCCCGAGGCGGAGCCTCAGTCTTCCAGCCAGACTTGCGTGCCCTCTGGGGGGGTCAGCAGGGCTGTGGACCCCCTTTCCGCCACAGGCTACTGCAGCGACATCTGGCAGGACCCCAGCCGCCCTCAGTGCCACAACGGCCAGGCGTACCAGCCGTACCCCTACGCAGGACAGGCGGTGGGGCAGGGAGTCCCTCACGGTGGCGCGCCAGGGAACAGCAGCGGTGTGACTACCGCGCAGGGTTTCCACGGTGCAGGGCCAACCTCTGGTGTCAGTGGGGGAGGAGGGTGGTACGGTAACATGTACCCCGATCCCAACAGCCTCAGCATGCCCGTGCCGGGAGGCGACAGCCAACCTGGACAGTACTGCTACCAGGGCGAGAGCCAGGGTTCCTACCCTGCCCAGCAGTCCCCCCAACATGAGAGCACCCCCTCTGGGTTCTTCAGTGGCTCTCTGCCTCCTATTCCTCACTTACCCCCCATCCCCCACCTCCCTCCTCCCCCCCAGGGCTTCGAGGGCCCTCCCGGCTCCGTCATGGCAGGAGGAGGGATGGTACCCGTGGAGAATCCATCTAACCCAGAGCTGGAAGGGGAGAGTGGCGTCTGCAGTGTCCTTCCTGTTGTCATCCACGACCACCAGCACAAGTCTCCTTATCGCCCGGACGAACCCCGCCGTCACCCCGACGACTACCACTACCGCGAAGACCCCCACCGCCACCCCGACGACGTCCGTGGTTACTACGACGACCCTCACCGTCACCCCGACGATCTCCGCCGTTACCCGCACGATCTCCCTCGTCACCCGGACGACCATTACTACCCCCCGGGTGGCTACGAGCCGTTCCCCCGCACAGGCAGCCCGCACATGTACCCCCGGGAGCGCCTAACCCCCCCCATCTCTCCCGACGATGACCCTTTCTATTACAGCTACCCCCCTCGTAGCCCTTCCCCCCCTCCGCACTACGGCCACATGCACCCCCTTGCCCCTCATCACCCCCGGCCACCCCACCCTCCTCACCACCCTCTCCACCCTGCTCGCCATCCCCATCTGAGAGGTCATCCACGGGGGCCCCCCCACGGGCCCCCCCGCCCCCCTCTCCGCGGCCCCGACCCGAGGGCCATGCTCCGGGGTAAACGGCCAGGACCCTTCGGCGGACACCCGTTAGGAGGGGGACCAGGGGGCCCCTTCTTCCCCCCGAAGAGACCACACTTACCCCCGCACTTCTGACTGGTGGGCTGAGGGTCGAGCTCGTTGTTCCACAGCACGTCGAGGTCTCTGTGTCGAGGGGGAGGACGTGGGGGGGGGGGGGGGGGGGGGTTCACGTATGCGATGGCCACACGGCTGAACTGCCACCCTGCCGGTGTGGGGGCTAAGGGGAGAGAGGAGGGATTCAGAAATGAGGGGAAAGGTTTTGCCTTAAAAGCAAGATGTGAGGGTGACAACAGAGACACAAAAGCAGGAAGCCCTGTAGGTTGAGGGGAGAGGCTGGAGGAGAAGAGAAGAGAGGAGAAGAGGAGAGATGGGAGGGAAAGTCGACGTTCGCTGAAGATGTTTGTGGAGATGAAGTATGAAGACCGTGGCTAAAAGGAAAAATGAGGTGGATATATAGCTATTACATTTCGTTCGTTATATTTGTTCAAATTTAATCAATAATTCACCTCCCCCTTCAGACAGCATTGAGTGTGTTCTGCGTGAATGGGCGTACCTATACATTGTTAATTAGTCTGCGTTTGAAATTATTCGTTATTGCATCTACAACAAAAAAGTCAGAATTGTAGTTTCTGTTTCTGCTCTTGTTAGTTTTTTTTTTAGAGAGTTACACGTTTAGTCTCCCGTTTCAAAGGCCCAGCTAAGCATCAAGATGCCAGGGTTCAACACGATCACACCTTTTTCCGTTCTCATCGCATTATGTTGAAACAATACCCTTTTCTTTACCGGGAGAGGGTCAGTGATTGTTTATGCTAAGACCTCGAATGTTATATTTCTAAACCGATGCCATCAAGTGTACATCGTGACATGGAGCCTCTCTCGCAAGCGGTTTATGTCTCTCCGGGTTATCAATGAGGAGAGGCTAAAGTATAGTAGTGGGAAGGGGGTGTGTGATAACGGTCTTTAGGGGAAATACTATTTTGTAGCCTTCGTTCCGGCAGAGAGAAGACGTTCGTTTTGGAGGCGGAAGAAACGAGTCCCCGATTTCAACGGACGTTTTTACCTGTACTGTTTATAATAAAAATCTGAGTGTCAAAACCACTGTGTCATTGTTGTTTGAGGCCAATTATGTTTTTTATTAACCGAAGACCGAGTCATATCTGCTCATCACTTCATCACCTCAAATTCCTTTTCCAATTCAAATTTTTTACCTCATAAAACCTTCTCACAAAAATATTGTGCCGAGCACGTATGGTTCATGGTGTCTGGTGCAACATAAATCACAATCAATTTAGCATTTCATCTGAAACCCATTCTGGCTTTTGACGAGATGACGCTAAATTGAATTGGAGTAGGCTAGTTTAACTGTATTCTCTCTTGCTGTTGTCTTGATGTATTTGGGTTTGTAAAGGAGAGCATGAAGATCATCCCTGATGATCATTGATGGGCTACTTCAGTTGATGGTTTTGCGTCTTCATTTTGAACACGGTTTGATTGCTTCTTGATCCTAAGGCTGGTGTCTGAACAGATTACACGCCAGGGATATGATCCAGCTTCGAAGTCATCCAAAGTCTTAGAAAAAGTCGTTATTTTATGAATTAACGGAAAGGTGTAGTTTCTTACGTCTTTGTCTATTAGCGCTAGGCTACTTTGATTTAGACGGAGACCAGAATATTTAAGATTTTTTCACAACTGTTATTGCCCTTGCTTTTTATTCATTTACACATTTGATGCGTTAAAACACTATGGGTCTATAGCCCCTCAAAAACATGAGGTTCACTGCTGTAACGGCAGTTCTATGGTGGCTTGGAGTTGACTTTTGTGAAGGCTATCGTAGTGGGCCTACTGTAATGTTATTGTTTATTTGTGTGTTTTTGAGGAAACATGGACGTAGCCGTGTGACAGTGTATGAATTAGGCATAATCGTTAGTAGCCTATAAAGGTACTTTAGTATTAGGTTCAACAGATGTTCAAGCTAGGATAAGTAATTCTGCGGATTAGGATTTGGGTGTACACTGATTAATTTGATGCGTTTCCGTTGCTGTTTATTTATAGAATAATTATGTTAAGTGAAGGCCATGTAGGCGTATTGTACCGGAGATATGCTAATAGATGCCGTCGCAATTCTTTTAAATTGCCACTAGATGTCAGCAGCTTTCTGGATTAATGTTGTCTTGCTCCACAGATTTCTGGCACAACCTACCTTAGTTGGCGTGAAGCAGAGCAAAGCCAGACATAATTTAGCGGGTTGTTGTTGGGATTGTAACACCCACACAGAAATTTCGTATTTGCGTGGGGCGCTTTGTATTCTACGATGGCTGTATAAATTAAGAGTGACGTTTGACTTTCATGTTACACTGGTAGAATGAATTAATTGCGCTGTCACGTCTTCCCGCCCACTTGAAGAGCTTTGTGCTGTGATTGGCAGATCTCGTTGAACGCCTGAAGTTGTGCCCAATCATTATTAGGCACCCAACAATCAAAACAAGCCCGTGTTTTCCACCCTTCTTCCTAGAAGCGCGTTCTACAAACACGAGCAGCTGACGCACATTTCAAGGCCTACATTCACCGGGATGACTAATCAGTGTAGGGTAACATGAGTTTTTTTGAATAACGATTATTTAGTCTACCTTGCGATCAACAGACCAGTTTTACATTCCCTATGGCTCACAATAATACAATGTATTATGGTGTACATGCAGCAGTCAATTCATTTTGGGTGATTCTATAAAAAATGTTGGAATGGAAAAGATTAGAAGATGTGTCACTCAATTTATGAGTCCTTTTTACCAATCTCTCTCACCGTTAGAATAGGACCGTAGGCCTGTTCACATGAAGTTGTCTTTAATTGTCACTCCTGAATGCTTCCCCCCTTCTCAATCTGTCATGTTTCTTCATCTCTTTCAACCTGGAGACCAGATGTGGAGCTGTTTGAGAAATACGGGGTTTTGTAAAACAACTGGTCCAGGGGCTTTGGCACTGTAATGATTTTATATTCACTGAAGGTTATGATACAAATACATTGTTATTATGAAACGATTATTATGTTCTTCAATGTAATCTTTGTGGGGTACGTTGTGGAAGATATGCTGATTCATCTGTTCAAATGTGTGCTTTATTGTTCCTTCTCATACTGTGTGTGTGTGGGTGTGTGTGTGTGTGTGTGTGTGTGCAGGAGAGAGTATAGCCAGAGGGGAACAAATGATGGTGAGATACAAGATGATGCCTCTGACTCTATTATGCAGTGGGTGAGTATAGTCAGGATTAGTATTGTCTCTCTCTCTGTGTATCTCTCCCCTCTTCTCTCTGTTTCTTTCTCTCTCACACAGACACACACACACAACTACCTTTTTTACTCTCATCAAACTGATGTGTAGACATGTCTGTCACATTGATGTATGTCTTGAAGAGAAAAAAAAGACAATGTAAATAAACGTTTTTATTTTATTCAAACGCTGAAGTGCTTTCATTTTCTGTTTGTATTGATGGAATTGGCTCATATTATGACTATTATTGTTGTTCTTTCAAGATCAAATCAACATCCTGTAACATGACGCTCTCATTGGTTACTTTTCTAAATCACTAGTCAACAGACAATGTGATGGTGAAACAGTCTGATGTGAGACATTTATTTACATAACGTGGTCCTATATTTGTCACTCACATATTGATTGACATAAATCGTTGGCAGTTGCCATCTTGTTCTATTTTCACTAGTAGGGCACTGTATGAACTAAATTCATACATAGACTGTCTAAAAGTATTTCTCTTCATGCTCGTGTAGTTTAAAATGAACGGAAAATATATTTTAAGTCCTGTAAGTTCTTTATCCGTGTGTGTATTATTGGGATGGAGTGGTCGAATGGAGACGTAGGATTTAGGACCGGTGGCAGATGGTAGCCGTCCGAGGCAAATTAAGAAGTGCTTAGAACACAACAGCGAAATAAAATAAATTAGATTGAATGAGTGTGGTTGTTGGGTCGATCCTGGCTCCATCGTATGATGCTTATCGGAATATAGGCCACACGTTAGTGATTATTTGATGTGTGCACCCAAATTTGAGCGGGCATGTTGGCTTTATAGTGAATGTTTTAGTTTTGTTTATGTTTGCTTGTTTATGAAGACACACACGATATGAACATGGAACCCTGTGTGACAGTCATTGAATACTTCATGTCCACGAGAAGGCTATCGTAGCCTACCTGTTCATCTGTTTAGCCTATACATGACTGACGTTTAAAAAGGTTTTTATGGAATGTCCGTCACGAACGCGTCTACAACCATTTCAGCACCTCGGTCAGCTACTGCGAGAACAAAGAAGGGATTTGCATCCCTTGATGTCAGGGGCCGTCTGGTAATTCACGGTTTCCGTCAAAGACGAAAAACATGACGAATACAACATTTTTACCAAGGAATGTAGTTACCCATTGTAAAACAGTGGTATAACCTGTAAATATATCCTGGGTATATGGCTATCAATAAATATTGGAAGTTTAGGTCGGAAATGTTTTCTATTTTCCTTTCAATTCCTTGTTTGATTTGCAGACGTTCCCTCCCCGCAGACATCACGGCTTGTTGCAACCCAAGGGAGGGATGGAGCACAGAGATCGACAGCTAGGGAGACACCAGTTTACGACGTCAAAAGCAACGGAGTAGCCTACACACACAGAGAGGGGGAGCCAGCACAGAAGCGAGCGGCGGCAATACCATTCCCCTGCCTATTATTCTAACGAACCGCTTGAATAATCTAAACGAGGTTGTCATTTTGGTATATAATGGTATTGTAATCACATTTGGATTGGGCGAAAAAAAGGTTTGGTACACAAAGATCACAACAAAACGGCGAGATCAAGCAGTACTGGCCGATGTTTGTGTCGGATAAAGAACCGTCGCTGGGATTGGTTACGTGCGCTCGCGGAGGGTAACTCAGATAGGTCCTGATTTACACCCCAAATGAACAAAACAGGAGACGAACACGGACAACAGTAATTACTATTAAACGAATATTGTAGGAAAAACCCGTGCAGATCCCATCGAACCGTGGGCAAAGGAAAGAGGACCCCAAACCGGTAAGGGATACATTTGTTGATCTTGAAATATTTGTTCATATATGGATTATATTCAAATCATTGCCAGTGAACACATTGACAATGGGTCCTATATTGACACCGACTGTCACGTTTTCATGTAGCCTATCCACTTGGGCATCAGCTGCATAGAACTAACCTAATCACCGTTTTTATTTACTTTACCATCTAAATATTTAAAAAATAAACCCCCCAGGAGTCGGGTGTATAATGATAATTGCGTTCATATATTATTTCTACTCGCCGAAACAATAACAGCGTCATTATCACGAGCCTGCAACTAAGTTGAGCTCTTTTTCTTTATTACCACAATCGTTTTCTCGCGAGGCACGATTCTATCAGAGTCCTACTCTCAAAAATAATGTATCCCAATTAAAGTGATTGTTAATCAACAAATGAATGAATATGAAATACCCACATTTGAAGTAGCCTAGGCTATCTGCCATTTTATTTATGTTATCTAACACCTGTATCCCCCCCCCCCCCCAACCCCCCTTGTGCAGAGCGTCTTAGAATCATCTGTTCATCATCATCTCCAAGTCCTCCGGAGATCTGGGTCTCCCTGACTCTTCCCCTGTCCGCTCTCTGTCTGTCATTCTCCGGGAATCAACCGGTCGTTCCCACCCCACGACGTTTCAATGAAGGAGGCCGACGCGATCAAGCTCTTCATCGGGCAGATTCCCCGGAACCTGGAGGAGAAGGATCTGAAGCCCATCTTTGAACAGTTTGGAAAGATCTATGAGCTGACGGTGATAAAAGATAAATACACGGGGATGCATAAAGGTGAGCGCAGCGCGCCGGCTAGAGACAGCTGTGTGCGTCTTCAGAACTAGGGCGAGCACAGTCTTCCGATTACTTGACTTGATGAGTTGTGAACAAGTTCTATCACAAAAACAGGCTTTAATGTGACATTGTCTGCAGATGTGACATGGCAAATGTAGAAATGATATAATACATAATATTGAAAATAATAATAGGCTGTGCCCCACGTTGACCGCCACACCTGATCGTTGAAAGCCTCAGAGAAATCTATTATAATTTACAAGCAAATATATTCCCATGGAAACGTTTTTCCAGGAGTTCTATACAACCGTTTTTTTCTTCTTTTCTTTCAGTCAAATGTGGCAGTGCCATTTCACCACCTTTAATGTTGCATCACATTTGCATATGAAAGACGTCCAAGGCTTATCATGTCGCCTAGTGAAGCCTTTATGAAGGTTTGTCATTAGTGGAGCCAACCAACCCCCCTGTACACCACATCGCATGTGTGTGATATTTAGCCCTGTCTGAAACGGTCATTGTGGGGAGCTGGGCAGTGTGGAAGAGCCAAGGTTCAAGTCTCTGGTGTCTCCTGGTAATGTGAATGTTAAGGTCTCAGCATCACAGATGTGTTATTCATAGTCAGGCATGGTCTGTCACTCACAGTGTTTACAAGCGACATGCAAGTAGTTCATATGGTAAGTAGAGCATAAGATTGGAGATCAGAAGTGACTCGTTCTGAGGGTATTTCGGTGGTCTGAGTCAAGGAACGGTCTGTGTTTCCTTCGCCACATCCACCTTTGACCACCACGCTTTTTAAAAGGCCTCGAAATAGCTGGTCCATCTAGGGTTAATGATCTGACCTGGAGTCCGCTGGGCCTGGCATCTCAGCCACCAGTAAACAAAACAAAAAAAGAACTTCACAGTGAAACGATAATGCTATCAGCTCTCTGTTCTCACACAGGCACTAACATCTGACATTATAGCTGACAGGCTGCTGCGAAGGTCATGGAAAAATAACCGTTAATTTAACGTGAAATCACACTCTCTCCTGTGCACTCGTGTCCCTTCGCGTCCCTTCGCAACGCTGCATGAGCCCTGTTCGGCGTGCTGAACTCTCCAACCTCTCTGTTTCCAGGATGTGCTTTCCTGACATACTGCGCCCGCGAGTCTGCCCTGAAGGCCCAGAATGCACTGCATGAACAGAAGACGCTACCAGGGGTGAGTCACTCCTCCTGACGCTCAACAGAAGCAGAGCGCACACACACACGCACACACACTCACACACACACACACTCATACTCACACACACACACACACGCTCATACACATACACACACATACACTCACACATATACACATACAAACACGATCATACACAAACACACACACAAGTACACACATGTAAATACACGCACACACACATGCAAACACACACACACACCACACACAGCTAACGCTCAGAAGCACCGAGCGAAAAAAAAAAAAAAAGTGGCATTCCAGTCCAATGCACAGTGCAGACAACACTGTAACACAGAAATATTAACAGAGTCTGACATGTGAGGCTGACTTCCCCTGCAGCTGATGCGGCCCTTAGAAAGGTCAGGACAGGCGCTCTTCCTGCCCTCCGTCTGGGGCGCGTCTCCCTCCGCTCTGCAGCCGTCTGGCTGCTCTCTTCCTCGGGTCGAGAGGTGACAGCTTAGGACCGTACCGTGGAGCTTTCCTCCCTCGCTTCTCTTTATCTTCGGTTCCGTCTCTCTCTTTCTCTCTTTTCCCCCTCCCTCCCTCTCCACTCTCTCTCCTCCTCCCTCTCTCTCTTCCCCCTCCCTCCCTCTCCACTCTCTCTCTCCTCCTCCCTCTCTCTCTCCTCCCTCTCTCTCTTCCCCCTCCCTCCCTCTCCACTCTCTCTCTCCTCCTCCCTCTCTCTCTTCCCCCTCCCTCCCTCTCCACTCTCTCCGTCCCCCCTCCTCTCTCTCTTCCCCCTCCCTCCCTCTCCACTCTCTCTCTCCTCCCTCTCTCCTCCTCCCTCTCTCTCTTCCCCCTCCCTCCCTCTCCACTCTCTCCCTCCCCCCTCCTCTCTCTCTTCCCCCTCCCTCTCCACTCTCTCTCTCTCTCTCTCTGTCTCTCTCCTCCCTCCTCTCCATCTTCCCTCTCCACCTCTCCACCTCTCCACCCCTCCTCCCTCCCCTCCTCTCAACCGTGTTTCCAATCAAAGTTAAGGCGGCGTTATTAGCAGAACCAGGCAGCAGGTGTGTGCGATCATGTGACATTTGCGGATCAGAATGTGACGCGACGAGGCGTTCTCCGCGCCGTCGCCATGGTGACGGAGTACACGGGCACGGCGGGGAGGACGTGACCCCGACTTCCTGACTCCTCTCCTCAAACTCATTTTCTCCCTGTCTTCCTGTTGTGCTGTTCTGGTCCCTCACGGTCTCCAGCTTTTCATTTTGTCGTCAGAATTCTCATCATCTTTGCTCCGACGGAGACATTACAGGACTGTGGTGGGAGGGTGTGTGGAGGGGAGAGAGGGAGAGAGAGAGACATTACAGGACTGTGGTGGGAGGGTGTGTGGAGGGGAGAGAGGGAGAGAGAGAGACATTACAGGACAGTGGTGGGAGGGTGTGTGGAGGGGAGAGAGGGAGAGAGGGAGACACAGAGAGAAGGAGAAATAGGGAAGGGCAGACAAAGAGAGAGAGAGGTAGAGAAGGAAAGGGGGAGAGAAAGGGGAAGAAGGGGAGAGGGAGGGTGGCAGTACTATAAATCCCATTATTAGCATGACAGTAGTCTGACCTTTCTGACCTCTCTGAGGAGATCAGCATGCAGGTTCCCCGTAGTTACCACCCCCCCAACCCTCCCAGACGGTATCCCCCCCTCTCTTGTCTCTCCTGCCCCCCATCTCTCTCCCCCATCTCTCTCCCCCCTCTCTCTCTCCACTCTTCACCCTCTCACTTGGGGGTTTAGTTGCCACAGACAATATTACCTTAAGCCTTGTAAAAGCATCAAGGAACAACCTTTACCTCCCGCCCCCCGTCCCCCGCCCCCCGTCCCCCTTATGTACCATAACCCCTTCCCCCGAAATGATGAAAACCATCTTATTAGCTCCACCCCCCCCCACCCTCCACAACACCCCAACCCCCACCCCCGCTACCAGCTGTGGTGTAATTGTCATCTAATAGCACCTGCACTGCCAAGGAATAATTAACTTCCCCATCTTTGTCAGGAACGCCACAAAGAAATAACATGGAACCAATTATAAGGCAGGGAGGAACACAGAGCGCAGCACCGAGGGTGAAGGGTGCCATTAACTTCATCTCTGCTGTTACAAATTCAACATCTTCTCCTTCTTTCCTCTGCGATGCCACTGAGAGAAAACGCTGCCACTTCTTCAGTTCATAATGCCTGGCGGCCGAGAGAGAGAGACAGAGGGAGAAAGACAGACAGACAGACAGACATAGAGAGAGACAGACAGAGGGAGAGGGAGACAGACAGAGAGGGAGACAGAAAGAGAAAGACAGACAGACAGACAGACAGACAGAGAGAGAGACAGACAGAGGGAGAGAGAGACAGACAGAGGGAGAGGGAGACAGACAGAGAGGGAGACAGAAAGAGAAAGACAGACAGACAGAGAGAGAAAGAGAAAGAGAAAGAGAAAGAGAAAGACAGACAGACAGACAGACAGACAGACAGACAGAGGGAAAGGGAGACAGACAGAAAGAGAGAGAGACAGAGAGAGAGACAGACAGACAGACAGACAGAGAGAGAGACAGACAGAAAGAGAGGGAGACAGAAAGAGAGAGAGAGACAGAGAGAGAGAGACATAAATAGAGAGACAGAGAGAGAGACAGAGAGAGAAACAGAAAGAGAGAGAAAGAAATAGAAAGACAGACAGACAGACAGAGAGACAGACAGGGAGAGGGAGACAGACAGAAAGAGAGAGAGACAGAAAGAGAGGGAGACAGAAAGAGAGAGACAGAGAGACAGAAAGAGAGAGACAGAGAGAGAGAGACAGAGAGAGAGACAGAGAAAGAGAGACAGAGAAAGAGAGAGACAGAGAAAGAGAGAGACAGAGAAAGAGAGAGACAGAAAGAGAGAGAGAGAGGTGAGGAGGAATAAAGGGAAAAGGAAGAAAGAAATGGAGAGAGCAGGGGAAGGTGAACAGATGGTGTGATCTGAGTGACACCTGGCCTTGTGTTTAATTTCAGGTGCGAGAGTAGAGCCTTCTCCAAGATCACCAACATGCAGACCGGGCAGGGGGGGGCGGGGTGGGTAGATAAAAGAGAGAAGGAAAGAGAGGGAGAGAAAGAGAAACAACTAGAGGGGGGGGGGGAGGAGAACAAGAGAAGGAGATACAGAGAGAGGGAGAGAGACTGTTAGAGGGAGCCCTCTCCTCTCCTCCGCCCTTATCTCTCTATCGCCCTGCCTGGTTGCTGTTGCCAGACCTCAGTGCGTCTGGCTCTGTGTGTTTAGCCGCGGAGAGGGAACATGACTGGCAGGGAAACAGGAGGCCGAGGTAGCAACGTCCACGCCAGCACAACCTTCTCTCTCCAAACCACCTCGCCTCCTTCTCCACGCCCAAAAACCTGTATCATGCGGGACAGCGTCTCAATACCAAACTTCCTCTCTCACTGCCCCCGGTCATCACTTCCTGTTAAATCTGGTCGTTGCCGTGGTGAGCTCTGAGCAGGCTGGTGTGGTTTACTTAGCCTTCCCTGCTGATCCAGGCCTGCAGCCTGATGCCCTCATCTGGTTATTCAGGATGATAATTCATCTCCGCTTCACTGGAGTCTCAACCTGAATAAAACAACGGTGGAGGGAGTTCATTAGAATCTGCCTCAGAATAACATCTTCATGTTTAGGGACACATTTCTGCAATGTAATTTTTTTTTTTAATCCCTGTTGGGATCAGGGTTATATTTGTAGGAGATTTTTGAGGGGAATCAACGAGAGTGGGATATTCTGGGAAGTTGGGTTGTGTCAGTACATGATGTGTTGTGGGGGAGGGGAGGGGAGGGGCAGGTGCGTGGTGACATGAAGAGGGGGATGGAGTGTGTGTGTGTGTGTGTGTGTGAGGGGTGGAAGGTGGGGGGGGGGGGGGGGGGGGGGTGTGCTCATACCAGAGAGGAACACAATCAGAGATCTTGAGGCAGCTTTGACATCTTTTGTAGAGAGAAGCTTTTCTTTCTCCCTGGGTCTTTTGCTTCCTGCATGGGAGCAGAAAGACATGGTCTTTTGTTGGGGCGTCTGATTAAGCCTGACATTTGCTCGGCGCTAACGAGTTAGCCTCCGTCCAGACAGACGCGGGAGATTCTGACAATCGTCAACGATAATAATGAGTGCATGTGTACAACATTTATTTATTTATTACAGAGCGTTTGTACGTGTGTGTGTGTAAAGTGTGTATGCCTGTGTGTGTAACGCGCTATGTGTGTGTAAGGTGTGTGTATGTGTGATGTGTTTGGGTGTAGTTTGTGTAATGTTTAATGTACGTGTGTGTATATCGGCAGAGGGAGAGACAGAGAGAAACAGGGGAGAGAGAGAGAGAGACAGAGAGAGAGGGAGAGAGAGAGACAGAGAGGGAGAGAGAGAGAGACAGAGAGAGAGAGAGAGAGAGAGAGGGGGAGAGAGAGAGAGAGAGAGAGAGAGAGAGAGGGAGAGAGAGACAGAGAGAGAGAGAGAGGGGTTAGCGGAGGAGAGGAGCGGCGTCTCCTCCTGTCAGTCTGTCAGAGGGGCGTGTGCTGCGCCGCTCACTCACACCAGAGACGAGCGTGTGAGTGAGCATCTGCATATGTAGATGTCTGTCAGCGTGCTCCGGAGACGCTGAAGCCCTCACCGTGGAGACGCCGGTCTGAGGGGGACCGGAGAGATGATGAATGTAGATTGTGTTTACATGGGGGTGAAGGGGTGAAGAGGGGGAGAGAGTGGGGGGGGGGGGGGGGAGTAAATGGGTGTGAATTGGGGAGAAATTGGATAAATGAAGGGAGGGGGGAGGGGGTGACGAGAGGAGGGAGGGGGGGGGGAGGGGGGGTGAAGAAATGAATGGAAAGTTTGACATAATGGAGCAGCGGGTGGCTGTGTGTGTGTGAGTGTGCGAGTGTGTGTAGTGTTTGGGGGGGCTTGG